>NW_021193333.1:21790-23444 GCF_002162155.2 Triticum dicoccoides
GACGGCGTCGGAGGCAGGGCGACGACGGCGACGGCGAGGCAGAGGTGCGCCTGAGCTGTCGAGCTCCTCTCTAAAGCAGGCTTACGGGCCTAACCTCTCTATACATGCATGTGGGCCTACTCGGCCTTCTACGGGCCTGAATCCTGGCCCACCTGGTTGGTTGGGTTTCTAGTCGTATTCACGCCGTGGTCGCCCAGTAGGGGGCATTTTTTTATTTTTTCCAGTTTTTTTTTATTTTTTGCATTATTTATTTTCTTTTCTTTGCTTTATTTTTAAAATTCTATTTGATTTTAGGTCACAAAAATTATAAACTTTCTGTTAGTGCCATTAGTTTTCAAATTCGATTTTTGAGTGATTTTTTTCTACTATTTTAATGTTACTCTGTTTTATCATTATACTCAATTTGGTAATTTTAGGTTATTTTAAATATCTATTTTAATGAAAAACAGATTTTGTTATTTTAGTTTTCTATTAAAGTTTCTAACCAAAAATTTCTTTGTGAAAATTCTTTTTCCTTTTAATGTTTTGAACAGAAAATTCTTAGATAATTTTAGTTGCATAAACTTTATATAATTTTAGTTTAAAAAATACTAGAGGTTTGTAAAAGATTTTTAGTTGATTCCTTTTGCTTTTAGTTGCATAAATTCTTAGAAAATTCTTTTTGCATTTAATGTTTTGAACAGAAACAAAAACTTTCAACCTTTTTTGAACTTATTTGAACTCCAGATTTTTTCTGTGTTCAAAATGGACCATTCAACCGAGATCTCATCAATTTTCAACCCTTTCTGACTTCATTTGTTAATTTTCATGCATTTACTGATTTGGTTGAGCTAAATGACCCTGAAATTGAAAAGCAATTCAAATGAACTCTGAAAAGGTTGAAAGTTGGCATGGCATCATCATTTCACCCACATAGCATGTGCAAAAAAGTAGAGATGGTTACGGCAAAAACTGGATGCACTTCGTGTACAAAACGGACAATCTCTTTCGAAGTATCAGGGTTTCATACAAAAACTCATTTGTTACAAAGGGATTTCATTTTTTTGAACTTATTTGAAATCCAAACTTTTTCCGTGTTCAAAATAAACCATTCAAAGCCACATCATCAATTTTCAACCCTTTCTGACTTCATTTGTTATTTTTCATGCATTTACTAATATTTTTGAGCTGTATGACCCTGAAATTGAACAACATTTCTTTTCATACGGAAACTCGTCTATTACAACAGGCATTTCATTTCTTCACATGTAACTGAAGTGATATTCTAGATCAAAGGCATCATCATAATATTTTTGGAGAGAAATTCTTCACTTTTTCTTCGTATGTGTCCTTTGCTTATTGCGTCGTAACCATGGATAATCTTCATCGTTTATCAGGATGCTTGGGTCAGCCTTGACTTTGAAGGGAGGAATTTCATGGAACTTTTCATAATCTTCGGACATGTTTGTCTTGCCCTCCACTCCCACAATGTCCCTTTTTCCTGAAAGAACTATGTGGCGCTTTGGCTCATCGTATGATGTATTCGCTTCCTTATCTTTTCTTTTTCTCGGTTTGGTAGACATGTCCTTCACATAGATAACCTGCGCCACATCATTGGCTAGGATGAACGGTTCATCAGTGTACCCAAGATTGTTCGGATCCACTGTTATCATTC
>NW_021193334.1:0-924 GCF_002162155.2 Triticum dicoccoides
GACCTCAAACGTCAACTTTTCTTTGCGAAAATGCTTTGAATCGCCAAACACTACGTCCAAAGCTATCTGGCCGAGTGACTCGGCCTTCTTCCCTGGTATAACTCCATGGAAGCTCATGTTACTAGTGCTCAGTCGGGACATCGGAATGCCCATACCTTTCAACGTGTCTGCATATAACAGATTCAGCCCACTTCCACCGTCCATCAGCACCTTTGTCAGTCGAGTGCCTTCGACAACTGGATCGACCACCAAAGCTTGCCTCCCAGGGGTGGCAATATGAGTCGGGTGATCAGATTGGTCGAATGTGATGGGTGTTTGAGACCACTTCAGATAATTTGCCTTTGCTGGGGCAACCATGTTAACCTCTCGGTTAATCACTTTCAGTCGACTTCTGCTTTCCACATCTGCGAAGATCATCAGAGTGGAGTTGATATGCAGATATCTTTCCTCACTATCCTCTTTGTCTTCGGCCTTGTCCGGCTCCTTCTCCTTGTCCTTAGACTGTTTTCCCTGAAACTGCTGAATCAGGAGTCGACATTGGCGAGTGGTGTGCTTTGGGTAAATGATATTCCCCTCTTCATCTTTCTTCGTGTGAATATGACACGGCATATCCATCACGTCGTTCCCTTCTTTATCCTTTACCTTCTTGGGGTTCCAGGATCCTTTTGGTTTCCCCTTAAACTTTCCTTGAGTCACGGCCAGAGCCTCTCCAGGAGCTGCCGGTTCAGCCTTCCGCTTCTGTTTCCGACTGGTGTTTCCTTTTTCCGACTGACTCGGCTTGTGCTTGCCGCTTCGGAGTCGGTCTTCTTCTTCGCCGTTGGCGTACTTGGTAGCAATCTCCATCATCCGACTCAAGGTCATGTCACCGGTTCGACCAAATTTCAAACTCAGTTCTCTGTTCTTGACACCATCTTTGAAGGCGCA
>NW_021193335.1:0-1423 GCF_002162155.2 Triticum dicoccoides
TGGATACAAAATTGCAAAGCTCTAGTTCTTTTCTTAGACCTGAGGTTAGCTAAAAAAAGGATTGTTCTTCGCTAACAAATAGAAGATGATGCCAACAATGAGGCTGTTTCAAGACCCCATTTATTTAATCACTACCGGTCAGTTTTCATACTACATATATACTGGGAAACACTCAAGAAGACCACATGTGCAACTTTAACACAGCTTCCTGGAACAATCAACTGTCTTTTTAGAGAATTCATTAGCATGGATGATATACAATGCGCCAAATCCATAACAGCTCGGCTTCGTGGAACAATCAACTGTCCTTTTAGAGAATTAATTAGCACGGATGATGTCCGATCAGCACGATGTATGCAAACATTTGAGTTGCTTTAATATCAGGATTGAAATCTGTAGAAATTCATGTGACCAGACCACACTATCTAAGGACCAAGGAAAATCTCATGATAAAATTGTCAGCTTTATGTAAGATAGCAATGATGCTAGAAATGGGAAGTTCCAGGGGCCTAAGTTTTATACTGATAACGCATGGCATGCCACTCTATACTTAAATCTCAGGCCATTAGAACCTTAGAAACACGGAAAATCCCTTGTGGCCTCAAGAAAACAATCAAGTATGAAAGAAAAAAGAAAGAAAATAGACGGAGTATATAATTAGCAACCTTCCAAAATAAAATACGATAAATGACATGGAGAAGGCACAAGTTCACTTAGATTTGTAGGTACTTCCATTTAGAAAAGGAATTGTACAAACTAATTGCTAGAGCAGCAATGAAGCAGTGAACAAAAAAACAAAAGATTGTAGGAAGTTCCACATAATAAGCAACCTTGAGATAGAGATGACAAAAGGCTGAAACGACCTTGGCTCCCAGAAGTTGTGTAGGGTGTGGTCGTTTTTTCTCTGAGTGCAAGAAAGCAAAGAAAATAATAATTCTGAAGTTACCCAAATATCCACAATAGGGTTATTTACTGGCAGTAATTGGTATTGAAAAGGTAGGCGCTAAGTAGCTCTCTAATATATATTTTGTTTGGAGAATCTTATAGGAAATGTTGGTCTATGCTGTTTACTATTTAACCAGAGCATGATTATTATAAACAAAAAATGGTACATGCATATTAGACAATGTGAATCAGTAGGCACTGAATTGGAAGCATGATTAACAAGGGAGAAAGTGAAGTCCTGTTATGCAGTTGTTAGTTGGTAGTTGAGCAGTTTTAACATGCTCCCCCTTATCTCCTTTTTTCACATGAGAGGTAAGAGCATATAATAGATCTGACCCGTTGATCTCATTAATTGGTGGTCTGATTAACTCTTACCTTCTTACCTGACATGTAAAAAGCTGGGGTAAGAGGGAGCATGTTAAAATTTGCCTAGCTGGTAATCAGGAGCTAGAATGATTTACAAAAGGAGATGTATAGC
>NW_021193336.1:0-795 GCF_002162155.2 Triticum dicoccoides
GTCGTGTCGAGTTGCTGGTCTTAGTGTCTAGTTCGTTTAGAGTTTCAAGTTCTGTTCACATTAGTCACGCCACCGCTGCATCATTATCTCTTCCGCTGTCCACCACCCATCCATCAATTTCCACCACGTGCTACCCACCATTCATTGTCATAATAATAGTTGAGATCGTTCACATCTTCACTTGATCCAATCTGCATCTTATCTAGTTTGTTTTGGAAAGAGGGAGAAAAAAAGAGAGAAAAAAAAGAGAGAAAAAAAAGGAAAAAAAAAGTCAGAGAAAAAAAAAAGGAGAGAAAGAAAAAAAAGTGTGAGGAAAAAAAAGAGAGAAGAAAAAAAAACAAAAAAATCGGCACAAACTTTTTCAGGGGAAAGTTGGAGACAAAGTTGTTGATATATCCTGCTTGGCTGTTGTTTCACCTCATTATCTTCACTGCTGTTGTGATCTTCACTTATATCTTGCTGTCAAGAGCTACTTAGTATCCTTCATTGATGCTAGTTGTGCTACGCCGTGACCTCATTAGTGTTCTAGGCTCGCGTCTCTAGTCCGGTCTAGCCTAGGACCAGCACAGTACCGTCGTTGAGCGTTTATTCAACATTGCATCTTTGAATTGATTATTGCTAATCTTTTGCTACCATATATAGCCAACCCAGCTCCACATATTTCTACACCGTGTATACGTACGCTCCCCTGGCAATCGCTTTACTCAATATTCGGAGTTACTTGACACCGCTGGTTGCCGATCACCGCCTGCTGCATGGTAAGAACTTGTAAGACATTGATATTTGCTTTACTGT
>NW_021193337.1:0-1007 GCF_002162155.2 Triticum dicoccoides
CCGTCGATTCGCCGTCTCCAGCGCGTCCCCGAGCCCACTTCGACGCCCACTGCAACCGCGGTGAGCTACGCCACCGTTTCCCCCTCTCCTCCCCCTCGTTTCCCCACCGTAGCCTCCTCCCCACCACGGCCGAACCTCCGCCGTCGCCGAGCTCGTCGTCGACGCAGCTCCGGTGACCATTTGGTCACCCCGGCGAGTCCAACGAGTTCGCAAGACCCCGTAGAGCATCCCTAGCGCCTCGCTTCGCTCGACTTCGAGCTCCAACCCCGTTCCCGTGCACGACCGAACCCCGGCGGCCGCAGCCGAGCTCGCCGCCGTCGACTCCGGCCACCCCGACCCCAACGGACTCCGCCAAGAGCTGCCGTTTGTCCTCAGCTCCACTCCGGTGGTCTCCGCGGCCCCTCTGGTGGCCGAAATGGCCAAAACCACTCCCGCCGCCGCGTCGGGCTCGCCGGCGGCTAAACGCCGGCAGCCGACTTTGACTTTGACCACGGGTGGGCCCTGGTTGACTCCCCTGAGTCAATGACAGGTGGGGCCCAGCCCTGTTAATTAAACAGGATTAGTTTAAATTAAATTTTAATTAAAATAATCACCCTGACATGCGGGACCCACTGTCAGGTTTGACCCAGACCTGTTCCGTTGACCTGCTGACGTCACACTGACGTCAGGCTGACGCAGTAATTGATTTTCTGGATTTAATTTAAATCAGGAAATTCCAGAATATTATTTAAACTTCAAAAATTCATAACTTTTATTCTGTAACTCCAAATTGGACAAATTATATATGAAAAATGATCAGAAAAATCCAATCTATCCATCTGTACTATTTTCATGCATGATCAAACAAGTTAAATTGATGTTTTAAGCAGAACAAGGAAAAGCACTTTAAAAGACCATATTTGAACTTAAAATTTGAATCCTTGATTCAAATTTGTTCAAACCCCTCTGTTCTTAGTTGCATTAGCCCAACACACTCATATTGCCATGTTTCATGCATGCATCATATT
>NW_021193338.1:0-4309 GCF_002162155.2 Triticum dicoccoides
CAAGGAGATCGGGAGGGTGATGCGTGTGGCAGCACGGTTGCCACTTACATATTTTGATTTAAAGATCTGACAAGTTTTTTGAGGGTAAAGATCTGACAAGTTACATGTATAGCAAAAGTGATGTTCATTGCAGTCAGCTCTTAGACGGGTATTTGAGCCAATTTGGAAAGGAGGATTGCTGATACATAATTAACGACAAACATGGCAGTTTATTGTTGCCTGCAAGACTTTTAGTAGTAGCAAAAATAAAAGTAATAACAACATAATTGCGCCAGCAATGATGTTCCAAATAGAGAGATAATCCCTCGGTCCCAAAATAAAATTTCTGCGATGAATCCAGTATGCATTTTCAATTGTGCTACATTGCATACCCATTCAATTCAGCGGCTGGCGGGGTGTGCTATGCCGTCGCAGCCCTTCTCCGGACTTGGTCAGAGAAGGCTGTGTGAGTATCACCATATCTCTTCGTCCTTCACCACTTACGCGCTCAGTAAAGCTCACATACGTTGACGAATTCAATCAAAAGACAAAAAAGTACGTAGGTCCAGACGAATTGGCATCCTACTCTAGAAATCAGCAACCCGTAGCTCTCAAAGCTGGCACACAGAAAATACTTACTCTGATAGACGGTGATCAACTGAAGCTTTCTCGCATCTACTAGCTATATATATCTTGGCATGGCATGTCACATTCCATCATTCACGGTTAGCTAGCTCTCCCATTTCACAAGATCGTCAGCCCCGCGTTGCAGAAAATATAGCATCACTTGACATGGCATCCCAAGCCGTCGAGAGCCACCGTGCCGGCGCGGAGGTATTCCACGGCGACGACGCCATGTGCAAGAAGAAGTCGGTGGAGGTGCTGGAGGAGCTGGGCCTCCCGACGGGCCTGCTGCCCCTGGAGGACATGGAGGAGTTCGGGTACAACCGCGCGGCCGGCTTCATGTGGCTCGTGCAGAGGAAGAAGACGGAGCACACGTTCAAGAAGGTGAAGCAGACCGTGTCGTACGCCGGCGAGGTGACGGCCTTCGTCGAGCCGGGAAAGCTGAGGAAGATCACCGGCGTGAAGACCAAGGAGCTGTTTCTGTGGCTCAGCGTGGTGGAGGTGTATGTTGTTGAGGGCCTGGCCCCTGGCAAGGTCACCTTCAAGACCGGCACTGGTCTCTCCGACACCTTTGATGCAGCTGCTTTTGCCCTTGGAGAATGAGTAGTAATTCTTGTGCTATTTGTAGTTGCACAAGTTTGTTTGTGCCAGATATATATAAACCCTTGCGATGCTTGTAAGTTGTCCTTATTGTTCCTTGCCTGAATGAATAAAAGTGTCCGGTTCCTGTCTCCAACTGTACCTGTACTGTGGACCGAACCAAGGAGAATAATTCAGCACTGCGAGACCAAAGGCAAAACCTATTCCCGGCGAACAAATACACGCCCCGCGGAGCTCTTTGTGCCGGCCAACTATGGGGCCGCTGATTTTATTTTCATTTCAGAATTATTTTCCTTTTCGGGTTTCTGCCAGCTCATTTCAATTCCATTTTCTTGTTTTTTTTCTATTCAATTATTTCCTATTTCTTTTTTATATTGATTATATTTTGTAAAATAATACACGGTGAACATTTTTACAACAAACCACGTACATTTTTTAATAACGGGCGAACAAGCATTGCAGGAAACATTTTTTTCCGCTACAAAATGACAAACATTTTTAGTTGTGTATCAAACTTTTTTCAATATGATCAGGAGATATGCTAGGAAAGAATTAAAAAAAATCTTAACATCCCTAATGTACATGTGATATTACATATATTCAACAGGAGGCACGAACAACCAGTCTGGGAGAGTAAAAATGTTGTTTTTTGCATGGTCTATCGGCTGGAACTTTTGTGATCTGGCACATGTAAAAACTATGAACATTTATCTTTTTTTGGAACTTTGTGATCTGGCACTTGTAAAAACTATGAACATTTATCTCTTTTTGGCTGTGCTCGAGCCCTATGAACATCGTACTTTAGTTTGCTTATATTGCTATGCATTTGAAATGAAGGAGGGCGGCCTCAGTGGACATTTAGGGGATCCAATTAGATGGACGACTACCATATCCGTGTCCACGAAGGATGGTGTTGGAGATGCCCTAACACCGCCGAAGAAGATAGAAAAATAAAAAAGAACAAGGCACAGTACGTGCTTTTTTCATACAATTCAGAATGGACCGGGTTCAACTACCAGAGAGATGACGGAATAAAAACAAATAAAAGCGTCATGGTGCGAAATGTGCGGGGATTAAATACTAAACCACCTATAGAGCTCATAATCCATCTCATACAAGCTTTCAGAAAGTATGTGCCTTTGAGGAAAGACTTAACGATGCCGAACTCTTAATCTTCACCATTACATTTGTGTCAAACCAGCGTGGCAACTGGCAACGTTGGTCCACGGCTACCGACCTGCTCTAGACACGTCGTCGCTTTGTTGAGCCGAGCTCAACCTCTTCGAATCATCATCTCGACGAGTCGAACAAGAGTTCGGCATCACAAAGGATAAATCGTCACCAACATCGTCGCCCCACGGATTACACGGAACGGTCAGACCAGCATCGCTGCATGATCACTTCATCAAACCGGTATTGACCGCGTCACAAGTTACGACCCGCGTCGGCATGGCCGCACTGTTGTTTCTATAAGTCGATGCCCATCGCGCCAAACTGCTTCAACACCTCGACCGGCATGTCAGCTGCAACGTCTCCTTACCGACCTACTCCGTCACCTCGGCTGGACCGGAGGCTTCATCATCTCTTCATCAACCTACTCTGGTGAGTCCGGCATCACCAGCCGACCAACTTCATCACCTCAGCTGTACTAGGGGCTTTTGCTTCACAATATCGACCATGTTGCGTCGCCACTTTGTCAAGCCGAGCACTCCGCTTGATCACCTCGAGCTTGGGGGCGGGTACCTCGGCCAGGCCGAGGACTACTTCTTCGTCCCGCCACAAGTCTGGACCTCTTCATCAACGATTAAAGTTCGATGGATGTTTCTTTATTTGTTGTGGTCTTCCACGATCATCGCGGTCCAAATTTTATTTTTCTTAGCTATTTGTTTAGCACATAAATTAATATACAAAGAATATTTTATGTTCTTTTGTACTGCACTAATTTTGCAGAGCGGCGGCGGCCGTGTGTGTCGTCCGGTTACACATTGGATCTGAGGTCCGCTATGACGGACTAGCAACAGACGCGACTTGTGAGGATGTGTTGTGCATCATGGGAGATCCTGAACGGCTGTGTCCCAGCCGAGCACACGCACGCAATATCAAGCTAAGGCACATGCTATTAATCATACTAATTTTTGCTTGCATGAGTTTATTTTTTTCGAGGAATATTACTCTGGTTTTACATATGACTGTCAAATGGTGGCTGCATTAACGATGATTGCGTGACGGTTCAGTCAGTTCCCCGTCCGCAATTCGGCAAACACTGCATCGGGGACTCGGACCACCTTGCAAGCTCAGGCTTTGTCATGCCGACGCCCCGCATCGACATGGCTTCGACGCCAGACCACATCTCTTTAAAAAAATATTTTACGCCTACGTCGTCGCCCCAATCGGCATAAATCGGCTCGCGTGATTACCTTGTTGGTCGAATTGCCATACCGGCATGTTCGGTTTCCTTGGTGACTTCGGCATCACTGAAAGATCTCTACCTCATCGAGTGTTCGGCACACGGGTCATATTTCTTTATTACTCACTTTGCATAAATTATTAATTATGCAATGAATTTTTTAATTTATTATTATTACTATTATCTCCGACTTGCACTGCTTTCTGTTCACATGTAAATGATTCAGGTTGGGCAGCGATGTCACATCGGCGTACCGACATACCACGCCACCTCGGCTGGACCGGGGACTTCGGCGTCATTCTACCGGCCTACTCTGTCGCCTCGGTCAGACTGGGGGTTCCACCCCGCCACATTGGCTGCGCTATGTCGCCATTTCAGAGTGCCGAGCTCTTCGCTCCGCCACCTCAGGATCGGCTTGGGGGCTGGGACCTCGTCCCACCGTAAGTTCCGGCCACGCATCGACACCGAGCACATTAACCAGCTATGTCGCTTCCATGCTCAATTTTTTTTAATTCTTGTTCGGTTCAACCAAACATTATATTTGTGTTAAAAATTTAATTTGTCAACAAACGTTGTTTGTTAAAAACACTTCCTTTCCCATGTTAAACTGGGGGCTCTTAAATTTATATGAGCTGTTTTATAATAAGTGTTCTTCTTCTAAGTCGTTGGAAAGTCTTTTTCTGTCACTCCTTTTTCGAC
>NW_021193339.1:0-1912 GCF_002162155.2 Triticum dicoccoides
GACAACCTCTCGCATCCCGCGGTCGAGTCAACAATTTGATCTATGCGAGGGAGAGGAAAGTGATCTTTCGGGCAGGCCCGGTTGATGTGCTTGAAATCAATGCACATTCGGAGCGACTTGTCCTTCTTAGGAACCATGACGACATTAGCGAGCCACTCGGAGTGGTATATCTCTCGGATAAATCCTGCCGCCAACAGTCGAGCCACTTCTTCACCAATGGCCTTTCTCTTCTGGACGGCGGACCGCCGAAGATGCTCTTTGACTGGTTTTGCAGACGAGTCGACTCTTAGGCGATGCTCAGCCAGTCCCCTGGGAACACCTGGCATGTCAGCGGGCTTCCATGCAAAAATGTCCCAGTTCTCACGGAGGAACTGGATGAGCGCTTCTTCCTATTTTGGGTCGAGTGTGGTGGAGATGTGGGTTGGAGCTGCTTCGGGGTCGGTCGGGTGAATGTGAACAGGCTTCGTCTCACCGGACGACTGGAATGCAGATTCCGTGGCGGGCTTCTTGGATCGCAGCAAGTCACTCGGATCTGCGTTTTGCTTGTATTCTTCGAACTCGACCGCTGTCACTTGGGAATCGGCAATCTTGGAGCCCTTCTGAAAGCACTCCTCTGCCTTTTTCCTATCACCGGTGACAGTGATCACATCTTTGGGACCGGGCATCTTCAATTTGAGGTACACGTAACATGGTCGAGCCATGAACCGTGCATAGGCTGGTCTTCCCAAAATGGCATGATATGCACTTTGAAAATCCACGACCTCAAACGTCAACTTTTCTTTGCGAAAATGCTTCGAATCACCAAACACTACGTCCAAAGCTATCTGGCCGAGTGACTCGGCCTTCTTCCCTGGTATAACTCCATGAAAGCTCATGTTACTAGTGCTCAGTCGGGACATCGGAATGCCCATTCCTTTCAATGTGTCTGCATATAACAGATTCAGCCCACTTCCACCATCCATCAGCACCTTTGTCAGTCGAGTGCCTTCGACAACTGGATCGACCACCAAAGCTTGCCTCCCAGGGGTGGCAATATGAGTCGGGTGATCAGATTGGTCGAATGTGATGGGTGTTTGAGACCACTTCAGATAATTTGCCTTTGCTGGGGCAACCATGTTCACCTCTCGGTTAATCACTTTCAGTCGACTTCTGCTTTCCACATCTGCAAAGATCATCAGAGTGGAGTTGATATGCGGATATCCTCCCTCACTGTCCTCTTTGTCTTCGGCCTTGTCCGACTCCTTCTCCTTGTCCTTAGACTGTTTTCCCTGAAACTGCTGGATCAGGAGTCGACATTGGCGAGTGGTGTGCTTTGGGTAAATGATATTCCCCTCTTCGTCTTTCTTCGTGTGAATGTGACATGGCATGTCCATCACGTCGTTCCCTTCTTTATCCTTTACCTTCTTGGGGTTCCAGGATCCTTTTGGTTTCCCCTTAAACTTTCCTTGAGTCACGGCCAGAGCCTCTCCGGGAGCTGCCAGTTCAGCCTTCCGCTTCTGTTTCCGACTGGTGTTTCCTTTTTCCGACTGACTCGGCTTGTGCTTGCCGCTTCGGAGTCGGTCTTCTTCTTCGCCATTGGCGTACTTGGTAGCAATCTCCATCATCCGACTCAAGGTCATGTCACCGGTTCGACCAAATTTCAAACTCAGTTCTCTGTTCTTGACGCCGTCTTTGAAGGCGCATACTGCCTGATGATCAGAGACATTTTCCACAGTGTGGTGCAAAGTGATCCACCTCTGAATATACTCTCTGAGAGTCTCATTAGCTTTCTGCACGCAGACTTGCAACTCTGTCAATCCAGCTGGTCGCTTGCAAGTCCCTTCAAACGTTCTGACGAACACTCGGGACAGATCTTCCCAAGTGTAAATGCTGCTAGGAGGTAATTGAGTCAACCATGCCCTGGCAGAACCTT
>NW_021193340.1:0-3807 GCF_002162155.2 Triticum dicoccoides
CAAGGAGATCGGGAGGGTGATGCGTGTGGCAGCACGGTTGCCACTTACATATTTTGATTTAAAGATCTGACAAGTTTTTTGAGGGTAAAGATCTGACAAGTTACATGTATAGCAAAAGTGATGTTCATTGCAGTCAGCTCTTAGACGGGTATTTGAGCCAATTTGGAAAGGAGGATTGCTGATACATAATTAACGACAAACATGGCAGTTTATTGTTGCCTGCAAGACTTTTAGTAGTAGCAAAAATAAAAGTAATAACAACATAATTGCGCCAGCAATGATGTTCCAAATAGAGAGATAATCCCTCGGTCCCAAAATAAAATTTCTGCGATGAATCCAGTATGCATTTTCAATTGTGCTACATTGCATACCCATTCAATTCAGCGGCTGGCGGGGTGTGCTATGCCGTCGCAGCCCTTCTCCGGACTTGGTCAGAGAAGGCTGTGTGAGTATCACCATATCTCTTCGTCCTTCACCACTTACGCGCTCAGTAAAGCTCACATACGTTGACGAATTCAATCAAAAGACAAAAAAGTACGTAGGTCCAGACGAATTGGCATCCTACTCTAGAAATCAGCAACCCGTAGCTCTCAAAGCTGGCACACAGAAAATACTTACTCTGATAGACGGTGATCAACTGAAGCTTTCTCGCATCTACTAGCTATATATATCTTGGCATGGCATGTCACATTCCATCATTCACGGTTAGCTAGCTCTCCCATTTCACAAGATCGTCAGCCCCGCGTTGCAGAAAATATAGCATCACTTGACATGGCATCCCAAGCCGTCGAGAGCCACCGTGCCGGCGCGGAGGTATTCCACGGCGACGACGCCATGTGCAAGAAGAAGTCGGTGGAGGTGCTGGAGGAGCTGGGCCTCCCGACGGGCCTGCTGCCCCTGGAGGACATGGAGGAGTTCGGGTACAACCGCGCGGCCGGCTTCATGTGGCTCGTGCAGAGGAAGAAGACGGAGCACACGTTCAAGAAGGTGAAGCAGACCGTGTCGTACGCCGGCGAGGTGACGGCCTTCGTCGAGCCGGGAAAGCTGAGGAAGATCACCGGCGTGAAGACCAAGGAGCTGTTTCTGTGGCTCAGCGTGGTGGAGGTGTATGTTGTTGAGGGCCTGGCCCCTGGCAAGGTCACCTTCAAGACCGGCACTGGTCTCTCCGACACCTTTGATGCAGCTGCTTTTGCCCTTGGAGAATGAGTAGTAATTCTTGTGCTATTTGTAGTTGCACAAGTTTGTTTGTGCCAGATATATATAAACCCTTGCGATGCTTGTAAGTTGTCCTTATTGTTCCTTGCCTGAATGAATAAAAGTGTCCGGTTCCTGTCTCCAACTGTACCTGTACTGTGGACCGAACCAAGGAGAATAATTCAGCACTGCGAGACCAAAGGCAAAACCTATTCCCGGCGAACAAATACACGCCCCGCGGAGCTCTTTGTGCCGGCCAACTATGGGGCCGCTGATTTTATTTTCATTTCAGAATTATTTTCCTTTTCGGGTTTCTGCCAGCTCATTTCAATTCCATTTTCTTGTTTTTTTTCTATTCAATTATTTCCTATTTCTTTTTTATATTGATTATATTTTGTAAAATAATACACGGTGAACATTTTTACAACAAACCACGTACATTTTTTAATAACGGGCGAACAAGCATTGCAGGAAACATTTTTTTCCGCTACAAAATGACAAACATTTTTAGTTGTGTATCAAACTTTTTTCAATATGATCAGGAGATATGCTAGGAAAGAATTAAAAAAAATCTTAACATCCCTAATGTACATGTGATATTACATATATTCAACAGGAGGCACGAACAACCAGTCTGGGAGAGTAAAAATGTTGTTTTTTGCATGGTCTATCGGCTGGAACTTTTGTGATCTGGCACATGTAAAAACTATGAACATTTATCTTTTTTTGGAACTTTGTGATCTGGCACTTGTAAAAACTATGAACATTTATCTCTTTTTGGCTGTGCTCGAGCCCTATGAACATCGTACTTTAGTTTGCTTATATTGCTATGCATTTGAAATGAAGGAGGGCGGCCTCAGTGGACATTTAGGGGATCCAATTAGATGGACGACTACCATATCCGTGTCCACGAAGGATGGTGTTGGAGATGCCCTAACACCGCCGAAGAAGATAGAAAAATAAAAAAGAACAAGGCACAGTACGTGCTTTTTTCATACAATTCAGAATGGACCGGGTTCAACTACCAGAGAGATGACGGAATAAAAACAAATAAAAGCGTCATGGTGCGAAATGTGCGGGGATTAAATACTAAACCACCTATAGAGCTCATAATCCATCTCATACAAGCTTTCAGAAAGTATGTGCCTTTGAGGAAAGACTTAACGATGCCGAACTCTTAATCTTCACCATTACATTTGTGTCAAACCAGCGTGGCAACTGGCAACGTTGGTCCACGGCTACCGACCTGCTCTAGACACGTCGTCGCTTTGTTGAGCCGAGCTCAACCTCTTCGAATCATCATCTCGACGAGTCGAACAAGAGTTCGGCATCACAAAGGATAAATCGTCACCAACATCGTCGCCCCACGGATTACACGGAACGGTCAGACCAGCATCGCTGCATGATCACTTCATCAAACCGGTATTGACCGCGTCACAAGTTACGACCCGCGTCGGCATGGCCGCACTGTTGTTTCTATAAGTCGATGCCCATCGCGCCAAACTGCTTCAACACCTCGACCGGCATGTCAGCTGCAACGTCTCCTTACCGACCTACTCCGTCACCTCGGCTGGACCGGAGGCTTCATCATCTCTTCATCAACCTACTCTGGTGAGTCCGGCATACCAGCCGACCAACTTCATCACCTCAGCTGTACTAGGGGCTTTAGCTTCACAATATCGACCATGTTGCGTCGCCACTTTGTCAAGCCGAGCACTCCGCTTGATCACCTCGAGCTTGGGGGCGGGTACCTCGGCCAGGCCGAGGACTACTTCTTCGTCCCGCCACAAGTCTGGACCTCTTCATCAACGATTAAAGTTCGATGGATGTTTCTTTATTTGTTCTGGTCTTCCACGATCATCGCGGTCCAAATTTTATTTTTCTTAGCTATTTGTTTAGCACATAAATTAATATACAAAGAATATTTTATGTTCTTTTGTACTGCACTAATTTTGCAGAGCGGCGGCGGCCGTGTGTGTCGTCCGGTTACACATTGGATCTGAGGTCCGCTATGACGGACTAGCAACAGACGCGACTTGTGAGGATGTGTTGTGCATCATGGGAGATCCTGAACGGCTGTGTCCCAGCCGAGCACACGCACGCAATATCAAGCTAAGGCACATGCTATTAATCATACTAATTTTTGCTTGCATGAGTTTATTTTTTTCGAGGAATATTACTCTGGTTTTACATATGACTGTCAAATGGTGGCTGCATTAACGATGATTGCGTGACGGTTCAGTCAGTTCCCCGTCCGCAATTCGGCAAACACTGCATCGGGGACTCGGACCACCTTGCAAGCTCAGGCTTTGTCATGCCGACGCCCCGCATCGACATGGCTTCGACGCCAGACCACATCTCTTTAAAAAAATATTTTACGCCTACGTCGTCGCCCCAATCGGCATAAATCGGCTCGCGTGATTACCTTGTTGGTCGAATTGCCATACCGGCATGTTCGGTTTCCTTGGTGACTTCGGCATCACTGAAAGATCTCTACCTCATCGAGTGTTCGGCACACGGGTCATATTTCTTTATTACTCACTTTGCATAAATTATTAATTATGCAATGAATTTTTTAATTTATTATTATTACTATTATCTCCGACTTGCACT
>NW_021193341.1:0-4007 GCF_002162155.2 Triticum dicoccoides
AATGAAGAAGGGTAATTTACTTGTTAGCAATAAAATTGTTTTAGAACATATTGGTCAACCAATTGTGCCATTTATAAAGACCGATAATGACTTATTATTGCAGCCAAAGCTTTCCCCGTTGCTTTATCTAAAGTTCATATCTATTTGGGTAGCTTTGCTTATTTCATACTTGGCTTGCACTTGGTCTCAATTGAGACATGTATGTTCTAACTATTTTTATTTTAGAAATTTAAAGCCAAGGTTAAATTCTGTTGAGAAAACTGATGCTACTATAATATCTTACCCAAAGACATCGGAGATAGAGTGCAAAACACAATGCATAGCCGAATGGTGTGATGCAAAATCTGAATCATTCGTTTGCTTAACTCCAAAGCCGTTCTCACAACAAGATCGGCTAGAGAATGAAAAGTTTACCTTCAATTCAAGCATGTGTGATCAAATATTTGATTTGTTGTTGCAAAATAATTATATTAGAATTCTTGATCACCATGTTGAACCATCTATTCAGGGACGAATGTATTGTAAGTTGCATGATTCGTCCAAGCATAATTTTGAGGATTGCAACATGTTTCGTCAAATAGTTAAATCGGCCATTGATAAAGGACGATTGAAATTTGTTGAGACACCAAGAGATGACCAGTCTATTTCGATTGGTCCCGATGGTAGAAAGTTTTTGCATCGGCTGATTCAAGCCGATCCATTTGAAAAGAAGGTAAAAACTACAGGTGATGGGATCAAGCTTTCAAGTAAATAAGTTGTTGAAGAGCATAATGAACATAATCTTGAGGGCAAGAATTCCATTGAAGCTACAATGGAGACGCTAAGGACTGGGGGGCAACAAGCAAATGCAATGATCGATGAAAGCAAACCAGAAGAAAACAAAGGCCGAAATAAGCGCAAGTGTAAGAGATCAAAAGTCACCTTCGCTGAACTATTGGATAAATATCAAAAGAAGAGTGAAGATAAGAATGCTTATCGTCCAAATCATGCAAAGAAACCAAGGTCACCCCCAAGGCGCAAATATGAGGATCGGTATTGGCAAAGTGATAATTTTAATGAAACATATTCATATCCTTATTTTGGGCCGCCAATGCCAATGCCGTGGATGCCTCCCTATGCTCATATAGATACATATTCATCATGGGACAGGTATGATACAAGGGCACATTCTCTATCTTATTCTAGACCATCTCACCAATACTATGCAGCTCCAAGAAGATCAACATTTGAACAATCACGCTTCAAAGACCGTTTCAATCATAAGGAATCGGTCCAGAGCTCAAGGAAGAAGAAAGAGGTGGTCAAGCAGGTTTACCGCATTAAGAGAGATGGTCATAAGAGTGCAATTTCAGATTTGATCTCAAATGAAAAAGAGCCAATTAAAGTGTTGACATTGGCTACTAAAGGCAATGAGACAAAGCAACCAATTATTGAGAATCGAAGTGCCAAATCTGAAGAAAAGAATTTGAGAGTGCACAAGGCCAAAAAGGAATTGCCATTGGTCAAAATAGAATCACAGCCGAGATGCCCGCTTGGCTTATCGTATTGGCAAAAGAAGAAATTACAAAAACTTAGTGCACAAGAACTTGAAGAAAGGAACATGGCATGGGTTCCCAAAGGAAGTGCTCAAAATAAGAATTATGTGCAAGCTTCCATTACAAGAAGTGCGGCAAAGGTGAAGAAGGAAAAGTGTGAAAACTACGAAGGACCAAGCCGAAGGTTTCAACATCTTTGGTCTACACATTATCCATATTCTGCAACTATGCCATTAATGCCTATGCCATGGAATTTGTCATCAGGTATGCTTGGAAACCCTCAATGGGCTTATTTTAATCCATGGATGCAATATAATTTCTTACATCATGAAAGGGTATTGCCAAATCACTATACATTTGATTAGCTACAAGTTTGTTGCTGATCCAAAGGACCGAAATACTTGATTTGTCATTTCGTTTGTTTATTTCGGCTATATGTGCTTCGAATGAAGTTTACATGGTAATGGCCGATATTTATTTATCGTCCTAAGATTATGTCAATGCATGGTCAGTGTGGTATCCAAACATCGTCCTTAGTTCAATAGGAGACCAAAACAAGCCTCATACAACTTAAAATATGTTTGCACAATAATAAAAGCCGAATATGAAAATTTATTTGGTTTGGAGCTTTTGGTTGCTGTAGGTGCTATACAGATTGAGGCTTTCAGTGATTCATTATAAGTAGTGCAACAAATATACAAGGGTTATCAATGTTTTGACGAATCACTTATAGTTTATCTTGGGATATGTCTAGATGCAAAATTTACCTTGGGTTGCTTTAATATCCTTCATATATCTAGACATGACAATTCGAAAGAGTTGGCACAGCAAGCATCCGGCTACTATGTTAACCATGGTGTATTGTATTATTTCTATCAATAGCTGATGCTAGGTCTTGTCAACATAGGTAAGGCCGAACTGAAGCCAACCGCTTCGGCCACTAATGAAACTTTTATGCAGGCGAAGTAAGGATTGGAGAAAATTTATTATTGATTATCAGCAAAATCCTAGCAAAAGGGTGAATAATATGGTTCCGAGGATGACCTTGAGATACATATCTGTGGGACTTTATCATCGGATTGTTAAGGAAGTTGAGAAAGTTTCACCCAAGCTTGCGTCAAAATATTCACACAAGCAATGGCCGATATAAACCTATCGTCCTAAGAATATGCCAAAATGGCCGATGGAGTGTTGACATCGTCCTTAGAACAAGCTATGTGCAAGTTATTTTTCGGCACACAGGCTTTGCCGAAAAACAGGGGGGCATGTGTTGACACCAGATTTTGGCACAGTCAAGAACTTATTTAAAATGGCCTCAAATGGAGAAGTGTTCTACATGAAAAAGTTTCATATTGTCGATACGAACATCTTTGAAGTTTGGGCCATCACCATCTGATCTCATCTCGAAGGCCGAAGTTGTGTTCGAAATACTGAGATTTTGTATTGAGAACACTTGATTATGAATCGTTTGATCCTTGCGAACCATGCCTCATGGGCAAGATGACTAAAACTCCGTTCTCCAAAACAAGGGAGCGAGCCAATGACTTATTGGAAATGATACATACCGATGTATGCGGTCCGATGAGTGTTGAGGCTCGCGGCGGGTATCGTTATTTTCTACATTCACAGATGATTTGAGCAGATATGGGTATATCTACTTGATGAAACACAGGTCTGACACATTTGTAAAGTTCAAAGAATTTCATAGTGAAGTGGAGAATCCTTGTAACAAGAAAATAAAGTTTCTACGATATGATCACGGAGGCGAATATTTGAGTTACGAGTTTGGCCTTCATTTAAAACAATGTGGAATAGTTTCACAACTCACGTCACCTGGAACACCACAGCGTAATCGTGTGTTCGAACGTCGTAACCGTACTTTATTAGATATGGTGCAATCTATGATGTCTCTTACCAATTTACCACTATCGTTTTGGGGTGATGCATTAGAGACAACTGCATTCATGTTAAATAGGGCACCATCTAAATCCGTTGAGACGATGATACGTCTCCAACGTATCTATAATTTTTGATTGTTCCATGCTATTATATTACCCCTTTTGGATGTTTATGGGCTTTATTTTACATATTTATATCGTTTTTGGGACTAACTACTAACCGGAGGCCCAGCCCGTATTGTTGTTTTTTTGTCTATTTCAGTATTTCGAAGAAAAGGAATATCAAACGGAGTCCAAACGGAATGAAACCTTCGGGAGCGCGATTTTTGAAACGAACATGATCCAGAGGACTTGGAGTGCAAGTCAAGAAGCAATCGAGGCGGCCAGGAGATAGGAGGGGGCGCCCACCCCTCCTGGGCGCGCCCCCTGTCTCCTGGGCCCCACGAGCGGCCACCGACATACTTCTTCCTCCTATATATACCTACGTACCCCGAAAACATCCAGGGAGCCAACGAAAAACAATTTCCACCGCCGTAACCTTCTGTATCCGCGAGATCCCATCTTGGAGCCTTCG
>NW_021193342.1:0-1061 GCF_002162155.2 Triticum dicoccoides
AGAATCGGCCAAAACTGCGAGTGCCACAAAACGAGCCCGAATCGGCCGAAACTGCGAGTGTTGATGATCGACACGTAAACGCACCCCGGGGTTTGTTAATTGTGCCAGTCACACCGGGACCCCAAAACAGTGAGTAATAGTCCACGAAACGGGCCAGAATCGTCCAAAACTGTGAGTGTTCATGACCGACACCTAAACGCATTTTGGGGTTCAACAACTATGGAAATCGCTTCGGGACCCCTAAATGTTGAGTAATAGTCCACGAATCGCGTCAGAATTGGCCAAAACTGTGAGTATTGAGGACACACACGCAAACGCACCCCAGGAATTGTCAATCATGGAAATCGCTTTGGGACGCCAAAACGGTGAGTAATAGTGCACGAAGCAGACCAGAGTCGACCAAAATTGTGTGTTGATGACCGACATGTAAACGCACCACGGAGTTCGTCAATCATGGAAATCACCGCGGGACCCCCAAAACTAAGTAATAGTGCAAGAAACGGGCCAAAATCGGCCCAAACTACGATTGTCGATGATCAATAGGTAAGCGCACCATGGGGTTCAAGAACCATGGACATCGCTTTGGGGCCCCAAAACGGTGAGTATTTGTCCATGAAACGGGCCAGAATCGGCCCAAAATGCGAGTGTTGCTAACCGACACATAAACGCACCCCGGTGTTTGTCAATCATGGAAATCACACCGGGACGCCAAAACAGAGTAATATTCCAAGAAACGGGCCAGAATCGGCAAAAACTATGAATGTTGATGAGAGACACATAAGTGCACCTTGGAGTTCAACAACCACGGAAATCGCTCTGGGACCCCAAAGCGGTGAGTAAAAGTGCACGAAACGGACCAGAATCGGCAAAAATTGTGAGTGTTGATGACCGACACGTAAACGCACGACGGGGTTCGTAAATCATGGAAATCACTCCGGGACCCCCGAAACTAAGTAATAGTCCAAGAAATGGGCCAAAATCGGCCCAAACTGCGATTGTTGATGACCTACATGTAAGCGCACCTTCGGGTTCAACAACTATGGAAATCGCTTCGGTACCCC
>NW_021193343.1:0-1275 GCF_002162155.2 Triticum dicoccoides
TGTCTTCTTTGGCTCTAACCTGATTGCCTGGAGTGCTCGGAAACAGGCTACTGTCTCGCGTAGCAGTACTGAGGCTGAGTATAAGGCTGTGGCCAATGCCACATCAGAGATTATCTGGGTACAGTCCTTGCTTCAGGAGTTAAGTATACCTCAATCACAGCCTCCTGTTCTTTGGTGTGATAACATCGGTGCTACATACCTTTCTGCAAATCCGGTATTCCATGCCCGAACGAAACACATTGAAGTTGACTATCACTTTGTGCGTGAACGTGTCTCTCAGAAGCAACTACAGATCAAGTTTATTTCTTCCAAGGATCAACTTGCTGACATCTTCACCAAGCCATTGCCTTTGCCACAGTTTGAGACTTGCAGGCGCAATCTTACCCTTCTAGATTCATTAGAAAGTGGCTAAGATTGAGGGAGGGTGTTAGACTGTATTTACATGTGTATATTGTAACGTTGTATACCACCTCATTATATATATATGTGATAGGCCACCCCTAGAGGGTTGTGCCGGTTCCCCCCCAAAGCCTATTGTCTTACATCATGTGTTAACAACTAAGGCCTAGTTTGGCAGCACAGTTTATCTAAAACAGTAGTGTTACAAAACCTCGGTATTCCAACGCGTGGACGTTGAATACTTCAGTATCTAAAAACCACAGTTTTTCGTGGCTTTGGCAAAACCATTAGGCGTTTGCCAAATCATTTTTTCTCAGTTTTCTTCAATTGTCACCAGTTGTTAGGTTGCATGGATAACACTGAAGATGTCGAGCTGAACCGAACTCAGCTACACGATCTAACCAGCTTGTGCTCACGGCTGATGTATGCAGGCAGCGTTGTGTAGAGAAATTTACGAGATCAACGACAGAGTAGGCGTACAAGGGCGCGTACCTTCCTTCCCATGTGCTGAGCTTGAATTGTTTATTCATAGCTACAGAGAAATGAAGTATAATCACACTGGTTGACGGCTGGAAAGATGGAGTTGAGAGACCGACGAGAACGATCGTTTCTCGGTTTTTAAAAAAGGGGTCCGGACCTCTTTTTCTAATACTATGAAAAAACCATGGTTTTGGAGATACTTCGGTTTTGTAAAATGGAGTATTTGTTGACGCCAAACGCATCAAAGTATTTTAAACCATGGTTTCTAAAAATACCATGGTATTTTTCTAAAACTTCAAAAATACTGTGGTGCCAAACGCAGCCTAAAGTTGCCACCTCGCAGCAACTAAAGTTGCTGCCAAAAAACGTTCGGGATGTCATGTTTAAATTCCGAAC
>NW_021193344.1:0-1064 GCF_002162155.2 Triticum dicoccoides
GAGACGCGCCTTGAAACCCAGATAAGGAAGATACGAGCTCAGGTCGGGAGCGTGGATCCCAATCCACTCCCGCGGCCTCCCGGACCGCGCTCCAAGCGAAACGAGCCAGGGAGCAAAGGAAGAAGGTGTGGTCAGCGTCTTCCGGGACCCCACATAGCGCACAGGGGCCGGAGGCGGGGCCGTTGCGTTTAGCGAGGTTAATAGAGGTAGGAAGGCGATCTTGACAAAGTTGCCAAAGGAAGACCTTAATTTTGAGCGGGATCTTTGCCTTCCAAAGCCCCGTGGCCGCCGCCGGGATCTGACCGTGGCATAGCTCTCTGTACATGGATTTGACAGAGAATTTGCCGGAGCTCGCAAGTCTCCACGAGATCAGGTCCGCGGATTCCGACAGTCGGGCGTCCGCAAGTAGCGTCAGAAGGCGGTCCCAGTCTGCCAACTCCGGCCCGATTAGCTCACGTCTGAAGTTAATACAGGGGGGGGAGGTGTTAAGAGCCGAGGCAACCCGTTGTTCGGGTTCGACCGCTAAGGAGTATAGTTGTCGAAACTCCGCCCATAATGGGCGCTGGCCAATCCAGTGATCAAGCCAGAGACGCGTAGAGCGTCCGTTGTTAACCACAAACTTTGCGCCCCTGGCAAAGAGGGGTTTAAGGGATTGAATGGAATTCCAGAAAGGAGACCCACTGGGAGCCGCGTCAAAAAAATCTCCTTGCGGGAAATATTTTGCCCGGAGGAGGTCGATCCAGAGGCCAGTCTCCCCCTGAGTCATTTTCCAGATCCACTTGCACATTAGTGCGATGTTCATCAACTTGGAGTTGATGATCCCGAGACCCCCCTGGGTTTTGGGACGACACACGGCTTGCCATTTAACCATGTGGTATTTTCGTTTCGGTCCCGCTCCTTCCCAAAAGAAACGGGACCGCGGTGTGTCAAACTTAGAGTGTACCCCGTCCGCCAGCAAGAACAGACCCATGGCAAACATGGGCAAAGATGAGAGGCTGGTGTTGGTAAGGATTAGTCTTGCCCCTGAAGACATAAAACGGCCCCTCCACGGGCAAACCCTATTC
>NW_021193345.1:0-1222 GCF_002162155.2 Triticum dicoccoides
GTTTATCGCCTATCCAGGTTCCATCCGTAGGGAGTCCGGCCGAGGTTTCCCATACGGCCCCGAACGATGTGAACAGGGTTCCCGAGATACCTAACGGGTATTCGGTACACCCGGCCACGTACCTACCGCATCACAGCCCACCCCTACGGTCAGCGCTGTCCACGGCCTCCAGTAGGCTACAAACACCAGAAACTACTTGCAACTCCTGGACGGAGAACTAGGGTGAATAAGAAGCCGAGAGGGTCCATTGGTTTCGGGCCCAATGCATGGTAGTAGCTGATTCTTAAATCACACATACAGATCTCAGTGCTTAAGGTCGGCTTCAATGAAACAACCCACCATGTACTCCTACATGGCCTCTCATCAATACCTTTACCAAATCGTGTTCACCACACCACTCTCATTACCGACATAATCATTTCACTCTAGCCCATCACCCAGATGAACCAGACCTGACACGACTCTAAGCATAGCAGGCATAGCAAGGTAGGAACAACACATACATATGGCTCAATCAACTCCTACACATGCTAGTGGGTTTCATCTAGTTACTGTGGCAATGACAGGTCATGCAGAGGAAGTGGGTTCAACTACCGTAGCACACAGCAGTTTGAAACGCGTTGTCTTAATGCAGTGAAAGAGAGCAGGAGCGAGAACATGGGATTGTATCAATATGATCAAATGGTTGGTTGCTTGCCTGATGGTTCGATGCACTGATACGGTTCTTCGTTAGCGTAATCATGATACTCCTCGGAGGCAGATCCTGCCGCAAAGAACACCGATACACAACCATCACCAAACAATGTGCAACAATATGATGTATGCATGAAACATAGCAATATGAGTGTGTTGGGCTAATGCAGCTAAGACCAGAAGGGTTTGAACCAATTTGAATCAAAGATTCAAATTTCAAACTCAAACATGGCCCTTTAAAGTGTTTTTCCTTGTTCTGCATTAAACATCAAGTTAACTTGTTTAATCATGCATGAAAATAGTACAGATGGATAGATTGGATTTTTCTGATCATTTTTCATATATAATTTGTCTGATTTGGAGTTACAGAATAAAAGTTATGAATTTTTAAAGTTTAAACTATATTCTGGAATTTCCTATATTAGATTAATTCCAGAAAATCAATTATTGCGTCAGCCTGACGTCAGTGTGACGTCAGCAGGTCAACGGAACATGTCCAGGTCAAACCTGACAGTGGGTCCCGCGTGTC
>NW_021193346.1:0-1813 GCF_002162155.2 Triticum dicoccoides
GTAGAAGGCCTACTGTTTCTACGGCCCGTAGAAGGCCCAATGTTTCTACGGCCCGTAGAAGCCCCAGTGTCACTACAGTAAATATTATCCCATGGTTATTGTGGCCTAGTTTTAAAGAATAGGTTATTGCAGCCACTAGCAAACCGCGAAAAAAGAACTGCACTGACTACAAGCAAACAAATAAACAAGACAAAAAGGAAATAAATAAGCAAGCAACTTATGCTAGGCTATCACGGCTATTACACATATTACATCCACTGGGCATCAAAGTTTACCACCAGTGCAAATATAAGGAACACAGCAGCATATAAACGCGCAGCAAAACAAGTCCAGAACTAAAACCACTTCAGAAGAGTTCAAGAAACAATAGCCTGGGTACCTATAATGCTGGCAAGATGCTTAGCAAGCTTATTAACTTTCTCTTGTTTGGCGCTTAAATCCTCCAGCGCTTGCTGTTGTACAAGAAAGTACGCATCTGAATTCTGCAGGGACTTCCTCAGTCTTTCGGCTTCTTGCCGCAGCACAGATGACTGATGCCTTTCATCTTGTAGCTAAGACTGAAGAAGCCGAAGTGATTCAGGCAGCGAGTTCGAAGAGCTTGTGCCAGCGGTACTGGCCAGTAACTCGAACACTACATCAAAGCAGGACTGTGGGGTTTTCTCACTGTCTACAAGATCATTTTTATCACCTTTCTTGGAGACCAACATGGTTGTCTCACTATCTTGAACCTTATCTGCATTACTTTCTCTACCATTGCATAGTGGGGTGCTCTTCTCCAATATTCTGTTTGCATACTACAAGAGAAACAAGCAGACACATCACAGGTTTAGCTTGTAGTATATCAAACTCATTTTGGTAAACCAGTTCAGTAGTAAGGTGGAAAGGATAACAACATGAAACAAACATATATCTATGTACTATAGTCACTGTATTGTCCATATCATTCTAGTTTATGTTCCCTAATCAAGATAGAGACACAGTTCAACTCATATATTTTTAAGACACAACAGCATAGACAGAATATTAGTAGGGAGAGGGGAGGAGGCCGTCGGAAGTGAAGCGTCGTTCACATCCGACGAATTCAGGGAGCCGCTCGACGAATCGCCGAGCTGAGCTTTGGGCGGACTGCATAATTGAATTCAGCGTCAGAAGATACCGAATAATAGAGGAGCGTCATTAGTTATTCGGGTATCCGAACACTTACGATTTTGCCAGGTGCCTGACCCTGGATGGCCATTCCTCCCCGCCGTCTTCGGCATCGGAGGCGTAGTCCGGCAGAAGGATCTTCCCCTTCTTGGACCCTCCGGCCTCCCCAGTTGGGGCGGCCTTCCTTTTCTTTCCTCCCCTCGTTGGAGGGGGAGAGGCTTCTTCTTCTTCCTCCTCCTCGTCTTCAGAGGCGGACGATGCTTCGGGGTTGTCGAGCGATGAATCCGACACCATCAGGCGTTGGGAGCTCTTTCGAGTCCCCGTGGCCTTCTTCTTGGCCTTCTTCTCCGGCACCGCGTGAGGTGCCGGAACCAGCAGCCCCGTTAATCGGGCGTCCTCTAGGTCTTCTAGTAAGGGAGCCGGACAGATAACCTGCCCGGACTTCTTGAGCCAGTCCTGTCAAAGGTAGGGGAGTTTAGATCCCGCATAGAGTCAGACTATGAAAGACAAGAGTCCCGTAAAGGGTAGAATAGCTTACCTCGTTGGCCTGATGCCGCGAGCTGAATCCGCGATCTTTGGTAGCGGATGCGGGGGCCTCGGCGCCCTTAAAAAGCACCTTCCAGGCATCTTCATACGTGGTGTCGAAGAGCCCGCTCAAGGTTTGGTG
>NW_021193347.1:0-2378 GCF_002162155.2 Triticum dicoccoides
TCTCGCGTTGATTTTATTTCCCAAAAATCATAAATATTCCAAAATAATTCTACGTCCGGTTTTATCCCGTTTGGACTCCGTTTGATATGGGGTTTCTGTGAAACATAAAACAGGCAACAGACAGGAATCGGCACTGGGCACTGGATCAATATGTTAGTCCCAAAAAATTGTATAAAAAGTTGCCAAAAGTATATGAAAGTTGTAGAATATTGGCATGGAACAATCAAATATTATAGATACGACGGAGACGTATCAACAACCATCATAGCCAAGTTAACTATCTACTCCCACTAATACTATAGTAGTGTACAAGTACTAACTTACTCTTAATTAAGTAGACGATGTCGGCCGCCATCTGCAGTACACGCTAAACGCCGGCACCGACGTCCTCTACCTCGCCTCGGACTTGCCAGGTGCGATAGGGTGTGTTTCACGCGCTCGTTTGCCATTTCCATGCCGGCGTGGTCGACCGAAGCTTCGGCTTCCAAGCGGGAAACCCACTTGACGAGGTGGTAGTAAAATTCAGTGTCGCGAATGAGGGAGTCCTGGATAAGGGGGTATCCGGACAGCCGGACTATATACCTTGGTCGAGCTGTTGGACTATGAGGGTACAAGATAGAAGACTTCATCCTGTGTCCGGATGGGACTCTCCTTGGCGTGGAAGGCAAGCTTGGCAATTCGGATGTAGATCTCCTTCTCTGTAAACCGACTCTGTGTAACCCTAGCCCCCTCCGGTGTCTATATAAACCGAAGGGTTTAGTCCATAGGACCCAACAACAATCATACCCGCTAGCTTCTAGGGTTTAGTCTCTCTGATCTCGTGGTAGATCAACTCTCGTAATACTCATATCATCAAGATCAATCAAGCAGGAAGTAGGGTATTGCCTCCATCGGGAGGGCCCGAACCTGGGTAAACATCGTGTCCCCAGTCTCCTGTTACCATTAGCCTTAGATGCACAGTTCGGGATCCCCTACCCGAGATCCACCGGTTTTGACACCGACATTGGTGCTTTCATTGAGAGTTCCACTGTGTCGTCGCGATAAGGCCTGATGGCTCGTCTCGTTGTCATAGACAACATCACCTCCGGGGGAGCCCTGGCTTTAGGCCAAACTCTCCGGATGGGCGGCTTCGTCATGGCCACCCGATCGGCAGTTGCGCCGACGATGACTTCTCAGGTCATTAAAAATAGCCTCCATGTTGATTCGGAATTGGCCGAACAGATGGACCCAATGGAGCTCTTCTCCCTCAATGAGCTCTTGGATCGCATCGCCGCCCTGGGGGTCGCTACGGACTAGGACCGAATCGGGCTTAAACCTGATCAAAGGGAGATTTGCTCTCCACCGGTCACCCACGAGATAGCGGTAGTGGAATAGCATCGCCCTAGTTCCCCCCCCCCCACTTTGAGGATGAACTATGTCCGGATTTCCGACCTCTCCAAACCAGACACCCGCTCGCGGGAGGACATGATCCTGGTCCCGGACTTAGGATCGGGGGGCGGGCCAAAGAAATCGGGCAACGTCCCAGAACCCGAGCCGTTAAGCTCGGAAGCTTCTTTGCCCCTGGGTCCCAGATCGGGTCGGGATTTGGATTCAAATCCGCCCACCCACCCAGATATACCCAATCCCTCCCATATCATACAAGAGCCCCAAGAAACAGTACATCATTACTGGGCCAGATTCCTCCTTGTGATAAACAGGGTCAAGGACTATCGCGAGGCAGACACAATCTCCCTCTTTTGCAGACATTGCATGGACAAGGGGATTCTCAACGCTATAAGTAGCTGTCAAATAGTACACTTTGCTGACTTAGCGGCCATAGTGCAAAAGTACTGCGCGATGGAGAGCGCCTGGAAAACCCAAACAAGTTTTTGGGACAATCCGGGTCTAGCCAAATCCCCTGTCCGAACTAAAAGGGTAAACTCTCATAAGTCACCCGATTCAAGTACCAAAAAAATAATGCCCGCCGCAAGGCGCGGAACCGTATTGGAAGAATGGCTAAATGGGTCGTGCAGGATTCATAGCACACCGGACACTACGCCAACGCATAGCCTTAGAGCATGTTGGATACTCTGGCAGGTAGCAAAAAGCAGCAAGGATCTCCTCATAAAGCATCCCACCGGAGACAACAATACGGTATTTACAGTCTTCAAGACTGTCGCCTCAAATAATAGGCGCAAGCGAGCTCAGCGCAGCCTCGCAGAAGTTTGCCACGTGGCAACAATAAACCCATGGAACGACACGGCTATAACCTACAATGCCAGTGACGAACCCCAATTTCGGACAGTTCGAGCACCAGCCGCTTTGGTCCTTAGACCAATCGTGGATGGCTTCAGGCTTACTAAAGTGATCATGGACGGCGGAAGCGGACTAAAACTCAT
>NW_021193348.1:0-1518 GCF_002162155.2 Triticum dicoccoides
GAACTATCAAGCGCTCATTAAGCTCGCGAGCAACGAGCTTTTGGTCCAGCCCTAGTTTATTACCGCAACTAGTTGAATTAACATGTTTTCTACAAATAGTTTAAAACCAACTGGTTATCACTAAGTCATCGAGCATGGTCATATGTTTCCCTACATAATTGAACGCTTTTGCCATACTACTATAAGTCGCAATGAACAACCCTAGCTTGCGTCCAGTATGCAAAATTCAGTAATTACTTTTATAAAGTAAATTATTTTAGGCCACAAATTAATGCTCCGCCCCAAACCAAAGAGGGTTTTGTTCTTTCTATTGGAATTATGTGTCATGCGACTATATTCAAATTACTTGGGATTGTTAATGTTCGGAATAATTATGGAATTATACATGTATTTATACATGGTGCTTTATATGCTTAGCTTGGAATTGTTACTTGCTGGAATGTATTTAAGTAATATATGCTTAAGGAAGCTGGTCGATTATAAGTGAAATACAATATACTATTTATACTGGAAAGACTACCCGGGTACGGACGAGACTTGCCTGCTCCCCCGACATGTGCCCATCCGTGCTCCCGCGTACGTGGCCTGTTTTAATTGGAACAAAATAAGGCATGGCCCCACCCCCTTAAAATCAGGGGGGAGATGATTAGATTAGAAAGAGAAAAGGAAAAAAAAACAGTCGTAGGATGAAGTGGGAGCACGGATGGGAGCATGGGAAAGAAGCATGCAAGCCGGATCCATCCGGGTACAATGATAATTGGAAGGAGCTAGATTATATAGTTAATTACAGCCTAATGTTGATCTATGTAATTAATGGAATTTACACTCTATTATGGCGTGTTGCTCACAAGCACATGCTCCGTGGACATACGGGTAGAATCCATTAACAGAAAAATATGATTGTGGATGGTAATTTGATCTGGACTCTATCCCGGAAACTAGTTGTAAGGATTAGTAATCTTATCTGTATAAGAGGTGAACTCTTTGTAAAGACAGTATAAAAAGGTCCCTACCCTCTAGCTTCTGATATGCCAATTGTGAGCGGCACCACGGATAAGCGCAGAGGACTAGGGGTAGACCAGAAACCATAAGATCTTACACTTTCTCAAAGTGTCGACCGTAGTACTTTATGAAAAAAAAAGGGGGGCTTTTTTGATTCAAATTATTCTTACAACACGAAAATAGGAAAAAGTAGGATTATAGTGTGTCATGTCACCTTAATTCCAATAGAAGTTTGATTGAATGGATATTTTCCACTAAAATAGAGTGCAAATTAATTATAAATAGAATTTCCTAGGGATTCTTGTCCTACAAATCAAACGACCCACATAAGAAAAGATCTCCTAAATGTCCAGATCCTGTAAAGGTCCTATGGAATTCCATCTAATCAAAGGAGCCTTAAATTTGTTAGGGCATCTATTTTCTATCATATCTTTTGTTAAAGGATTTCACAGGGCGTACTATTTCTGTTGCCAACCAACTGTATCTTTCTTATTAGTAAATAAAATACACACCGCA
>NW_021193349.1:0-1112 GCF_002162155.2 Triticum dicoccoides
CTCCACTTCTATTATCTTCACGGAAACATGAATAGTGAATACTACTAATTGAAACTCTCCCCTTTTATCTTCGGCAGAAGAGAACGCCCCAAATACGAATCTCTTATGGAGAGATCCATCATAATCCATTGCAACTCAAAACACATGCTCACATACCAATTGGTTAGAGCATTTCTAACCCATCCCTTATAACCGGTTAGATAAGTAAAAAAGCGATTTTACTCCTCTAGCCAGCACCTAGCCGATCCCCAATTCGCCGTATGGGAGTATAATTTTTACTCCATCCATAAATTTCTTCCTATATTTACTTTGTCTGGAGGCGGCCGAGTATAACTTTTCTTCACGCAAAGACCTCCTCGTGCCTGGCCGACGACTCACATGAAGCTCCCATGGCCTCGTCGGTGACCTCGGGCCTCGCCGGCGACCCCTGCCCATACCACTACTGGTACGACCACTAAATGTTGTTGCTGCTCGCCGCCGTCGATGTGTCCTATTGTTGTTGCTGCTCACCGCTGTCGGTGTGTGCTGTTGTTGCTGCTGCTCGCCGCCGTTGATGCGTGCTGCTGCTGTTACTACTCCTCCCTGTTGCGTGCTTCCGCCGGTGTGTGTTGCTGCTGCTTGCCGTCGGTGTGTGCTACTCGCCACCGCGTGCTGCTACTGCTCGCCGCTGCTCTGCTGCCACCGCGTGCTGCTACTGCTCGCCGCTGCTCCGCTGCCACCGCGTGCTGCTACTGCTCGCCGCTGCTCCGCTGCCACTGCGTGCTACTACTGCTGCTGGTCGCCGCTACTCCACCGATGGTGCGTGCTGCTGCAGCTCCTCCTCCTCCCAGTTGCATTCCTCTGCCACTGCTGCTCGTCATTGGCGTGGTCACCATGGTTGCCAGTCACCACGGAGGTGCATAGCAAGTGTTCGACGAAATGTATGAGCCAATTTAAGTTTACTCCGTTATATATAGGGGATCGACTAGTCATGCCAAAACTTAGTGGAGTAAATATGCTCCTCCAAGATTCACTCCTCTATTTTGAAGGGATCGGCTAGAAATGCCCTTATACATAAAAATCATGTCTTCTCTGTTCTTGTCCCACTAACATTAAATCAAATGATCAATTTT
>NW_021193350.1:0-1231 GCF_002162155.2 Triticum dicoccoides
GCCCAGCGGGCCATGTCACTACTTGGGCTGAATTCAGCGAGGCTTTCCGTGAACATCACATTCCGGAGGGTCTCATGGACCGTAAACGTGAAGAATTTTGCAGTTTCACCCAAGGCCGACTTTCTGTGGATGTTTACAGCAGGGAGTTCGGTAATCTCGCACGATATGCAACCGAGGAAGTTTCTACTGACGCCAAGAAGCAAGCAAGGTTCCGTAAGGGCCTTAGTCCTGAGCTTCGCCGTGACCTCCGTCTGCATGAGTGCACATCTTTTCAGAAACTTGTCAACAAAGCCATCAGTGCTGAAACTGGTCAGACTGACTATGACGCAACACGCAAGCATGGCCGTGACATGGGTTCCTCATCCGGTGCTGGTCCTCAGAAGCGCCGCGTGTGGGTACCCAACACCGCCCTGCCACCCAGGTTCATGCCGAGGCCATCTTTCCAGGCGCCTCGCCCTGTCCAACAGTCTGCACCGGCCAAGCCCTATGGGGGTCCAACTAACAATGCTCCTCCACGTACCAGTTCCGTGACTTGTTTCAAGTGTGGGGAATCTGGTCACTATATGCGTGAGTGTCCCCAGACCAACCCCAATCAATCTGCTAAAGCTGTTGGCCGTGGCAAGCCGACAGGAAAAATATTCCACGCCAAGCCGGTCACCGCTTCACGTGGCCATGTCAACTGTATCTCTGCCGAAGAAGCTCAAGAGGATCCCAACGTCGTTCTCGGTACGCTTCTTGTTAATTGCCACCCGGCATCTATTCTTTTCGATACAGGAGCCTCTCATTCCTTTATATCCGAAAATTATGCTCGTTTGCATAACGTTGCATTCTGTGACATGCCATCCACTATGGAAATTTCTACTCCTGGTTCTAGATGGCAGACCTCTAGGGTAAGTTATGGAAATGAAATCCAAGTCGACAGACTTGTTTTCCTCGCGTCTTTGATAGCCCTTAAATCTTCAGATATTAATATCATTTTGGGTATGGACTGGATGTCGGCTCATCAAGCCAAAATTGATTGCTTCTCTAGGACTGTTCAACTCACCCATCCTTCGGGGAAGATAGTCAATGTCCTAACCCGAATAGCCAAGCGACAATTATATTCTCTTAACGCCAGCCCTTTGCCAGATCTTGAGGACGTTCCGGTAGTCCGTGACTTCCCGGATGTCTTCCCAGAAGAATTGCCAGGTGTTCCACCTGACAGGGATGTTGAGTTCGTAATAGACCTCAT
>NW_021193351.1:0-1170 GCF_002162155.2 Triticum dicoccoides
CTTAAGTGTGTAGACCCTACGGGTTCGGGAGACATGCAGACATGACCGAGACGCTCTCAGTCAATAACCAACAGCGGGATCTGGATACCCATGATGGCTCCCACATGCTCCTCGATGTTGTCATCGGATGAACCACGATGTCGAGGATTCGATCAAACCCTGTATGCAATTCCCTTTGTCAATCGGTACGTTACTTGCCCGAGACTCGATCGTCGGTATCCCAATACCTTGTTCAGTCTCGTTACCGGCAAGTCACTTTACTCGTACCGTAATGCATGATCCCGTGTCCAACACCTTGGTCACATTGAGCTCATTATGATGATGCATTACCGAGTGGGCCCAGAGATACCTCTCCATCATACGGAGTGACAAATCCCAGTCTCGATCCGTGTCAACCCAACAGATACTTTCGGAGATACCTGTAATGCACCTTTATAGTCACCCAGTTATGTTGTGACGTTTGATACACCCAAGGCACTCTTACGGTATCCGGGAGTTACACGATCTCATGGTCGAAGGAAGAGATACTTGACACTGGCAAAGCTCTAGCAAAACGAACTACACAATCTTTTATGCTATGCTTAGGATTGGGTCTTGTCCATCACATCATTCTCCTAATGATGTGATCCCGTTATCAACGACATCCAATGTCCATAGTCAGGAAACCATGACTATCTGTTGATCACAACGAGCTAGTCAACTAGAGGCTCACCAGGGACGTATTGTGGTCTAAGTATTCACACGTGTATTACGTTTTCCGGATAATACAGTTATAGCATGAATAAAAGACATTTATCATGAACATTGAAATATAATAATACTTTTATTATTGCCTCTAGGGCATATTTCCAACAGTCTCCCACTTGCACTAGAGTCACCAATCTAGTTACATTGTGATGAATCGAACACCCATAGAGTTCTGGTGTTGATCATGTTTTGCACGCGAGAGAGGTTTAGTCAGCGGATCTGCGACATTCAGATCCGTGTGCACTTTGCAAATCTCTATGTCTCCATCTTGAACATTTTCACGGATGGAGTTGAAACGACGCTTGATGTGCCTGGTCTTCTTGTGAAACCTGGGCTCCTTGGCGAGGGCAATAGCTCCAGTGTTGTCACAGAAGAGTTTGATCGGCCCCGACGCATTGGGTATGACTCCTAGGTCGGTGATGA
>NW_021193352.1:0-906 GCF_002162155.2 Triticum dicoccoides
CTCCGTCGCTGACGTCTGAAGTGCTTCGGCTGATACCACGACGTCGGGATACCCATAACTACTCCCACGTAGATGGTTAGTGCGTATAGGCTCGTAGCCAGACTCAGATCAAATACCAAGATCTCGTTAAGCGTGTTAAGTATCCGCGAACGCCGAACAGGGCCAGGCCCACCTGTCTCCTAGGTGGTCTCAACCTGCCCTGTCGCTCCGCCACAAAGTAACAGTCGGGGGCCGTCGGGAACTCAGGCCCACCACTACCTGGATGGAGCCACCTGCCCCTTCAGCCCCCATCTCCAAACAGTATCACCAGTAATGTAACAGTGTAAAATATATAGTATATGCCCGTGATCACCTCCCGAAGTGATCATAGCCCAGTAGTATAGCATGGCAGACGGACAAGAGTGTAGGGTCACTGATGGAACACTAGCATCCTATACTAAGCATTTAGGATTGCGGGTAAGGTGTCAATGACTGTAGCAGCAATGACAGGCTATGCATCAGAATAGGATTAACGGAAAGCAGTAACATGCTACACTACTCTAATGCAAGCAGTATAGAGTAGAATAGGCGATATCTGGTGATCAAGGGGGGGGGCTTGCCTGGTTGCTCTGGCAAGAGAGAGGGGTCGTCAACTCCGTAGTCGAACTGGGCAGCAGCAGCGTCGGTCTCGTAGTCTACCGAAGAGAAGAGGGGGAAGAAACAATAAATACAGTGCAAACATAAGCAAGACGACGCAAGACATGACAAAGAGCGGTGCTAGGTGTGTTCTAACGCAGTATGGGGTGATGCTGGCGAAGGGGGAAATCGTCCGGGAAAGTATTCCCGGTGTTCCGTGTTTTCGGGCAGAGGAGCCGGAGAGGGAAAGTTGCGAGTTTGATATGTTAGGGGTGTGTGGCGGACGAACGG
>NW_021193353.1:0-944 GCF_002162155.2 Triticum dicoccoides
TTCGGACCCCTCCACCAAGGGCCACGAAATTCCCCCCCTCTTCCTCCATATATACAGCCCTTAGGGCATCGTTTAGACTTTGGGTTTTGTTTAGATTAAAAGTTCGCCATAGCTGCAACTTCGCGTACTTCGTTTGTGTTCAACGACCAGACAAAGGCGTCACAGAACCCCACCTTGATCAATAAAGCTTTCATCTTATATTCGCAATATCCAGATTGCAATCTTAGTTTCTTGCTTGTTCTTCGTTTGCTCGCAGGAAACAGACCCTCGTGGTCAGGTTGATCATGCTCCGGCGTGGTCAATAACCTCTCGGAGTTGGTTTAGCGATTGCTAAGGCGCGACGTCCTCGCACGTTCGTAGTCGGATCGTCAAAGTCGACTTCCACCAAAGCGATATCCATCATCTCATCGAAAAATCGGGACCGTCGCCTCTATCAAGTGGTATCAGATTTCCAGGTTGCTCGGTGAGATTTTACACTTTTTCGTAGTTTAGATCGAGTCTGTTCTTCATACCTACAGTCCACGAAAAAGCCACAAAAAAAAATTAGGGTTAGTTCATCATATCCGAACCAATCTGAGCCTTTGCATAATCTTTTTAGGGTTTTGCTTTGTTGAATTTGCGGTTGCATCGTCGTGTCTAGTTGCTGGTCTTAGAGTCTAGTCTTTTAGAGTTTCGAGTTCTGGTCATAAGTTGTCACGCCGCCGCCGCACCATCATCATCACCCCTGCCATCTACCACCACCGCTTATCCGCCACCGCTTCGAATCCGTATCCATATACCACCACAGCTGTCATATACCACCACCGCTGCCATCTACCTCCATATATCCACCACCAATCCGAGTTCTTGTCATATTAGGTTTGTTTTCGAGATCCATCTAGATTCCGATTCGTGTTTCCTTGCCGGAGTCGGGTAGCCACGCTCCGTTTAGGCCCAAAATTTTT
>NW_021193354.1:0-2135 GCF_002162155.2 Triticum dicoccoides
CAACATTCAACATCTCAACTCGAAGAGATCACGAGGACACACACAACCATCATCAAAAGGTTGGTACCTTCCCTAGCGTTTCACCACCAACCTAACTAGACCACTTCTCTAGATGTACGTACAAAGCATCGTGGTCCTCCACCTTGAGGAACTCTGGACGGTGGCGTCATCCTCCACCTCAGTGACCTCCGGACGGTGGTGTCGAGGTCCTCCACCCCGGGGACCTCCTGCGTCGCAATCGCCTGGACGATAATCTGTATGGCGCGGTCGCGGGGCTTCACGGTGAAGTCGGCCTCCGAGTAGTTGAAAAGCACGACTCCCATCGGGCCGCAATAGTCCTCGTCGATCACCCTGCACCCAGTCAAGAAAGTGAAAACTTGTTAGTTGACGCCCTCGTGCAGATCCAGTAGGGCATTTTCTTCAATTATCTGTCTCTTTTAGTCTATTATGAATCTTTGAAACGGAAAAACACCTACTAAATGCATACCCTAGCTGTACGTGTTCATGCTATCTTCTTGTTTTGGTGCATTCAAGAAATACTAGTGTATTTGAGCTATATATGCTTGAAATATTTGACAGTTAACATCTGTTCAAAATTTATCATTTTATGGATAGGGAAATCGCCAACAAAGGACATCAGAAAATTGATTCCCACTGCTCTTTAAAACAGCGCCGGGGTCGACGTTGACTCTCGAGAGAGCACCAATTTAAATCGGGCGGGAAAATGTACAGAGGGAGCGATCCAAACGCTCTTATATTAGTTTACAAAGGGAGTAGTATATAAGGATGCCCATCATCTTGTGGAAAATGTACTAGCTACCAATAATGAACTATTCACGTTGACCAATTTAAATTCGAACAATTGTGAATAATGATTCAGCTTACACATATTATAAACAAAATGGTCAGCTCCATGATGTATCCATCAACTACCTAAATTTTAACATGGAAACCTTCCATAATATATAGACGGGAAAGAGATAGCAAAATGGATCATGCTTGAGATAGAGATTCTTACTGCAAATCTTGACAGAAGACATGACTTGCCAACACCTGAGTCTCCAATAAGCAATAGCTTGAAGAGGTAATCACTGCATGGTCAAATAAGAGAATGTTAGTCTCCAGCAAACACAGTGTGCAGAGAATAAAACAAGTAGTGGTGACATTTCCAAGATGATAAAAAAGGGCAGCGCGCTGGACGTACCTTTGGCTTGCGCCGGGTTCGCGGAAGGGTCCGGCCACTTCCAAAGATGATAATAAGATACAATAACTATGTCCAGGCTTGGAAGATTGAAAATAAATTAAAAGAGAAATGTATTCAAGATTTAAGCTAATAGATACCTATGTACTAGTGTGTGATTACTGTGATAGAATGTAAAAATAGTTCCCCTTGCAGCATTAAGATATAATGATATTGTAACATTGAATGAGTGGAGTGCAACCACAGTTACAGCGGTAACCGAACAAACAGCTATATCAGCCCATGACTATCACAGTTATACAACATGAAGAGACAGAGCATTTGGATGTGCTTGTAAAGGATGTTAAGCAGACTTGTGCACTCTACCCACATCTGCAGTGTGGAGACGGATTGGATCATGGATGCAAAGTGACTACGAAACTAGAGATGGTGCAAAGTGACATTAGCATACATAATTCACCAAAACCGACATATTCTCTATTCCTCTGTCTTGTTCTTTTACTGCCGTTAGATAGTAGTAGTAGGAATCTAAAATCCACAATAAACAACGCTGGAAACACTAATCATAACGACCGGGTAAAAAAAGAGTACATCCACCCAGCGGCATGGAGCGAGATAGGTGCACACAGCAAACGATTTCACATCAGATTTCACCTAATTTAAACACAAACTCTGCTGGAAACATTGCATTCCCCTCGCGGACACGATCCAGACAAAGAAAAAAACGACACGATTCTGCTGGGATCGAGAGTCAACCCCCGCGCACGCCAGATCCAGCGAGATCTCAGCCCAAAAGCCCCAGCCCCGATCGGAACTGCTGGGGGCGAAGCAGAGGAGGGAGGGACTTACTACTCGGGATTCATGGCGGGATCTGGGCGCTCCCACGGCGTCCAATCTCTCTCGCAGGCAGGAGGACGGGGATCGGCTTGTCGGC
>NW_021193355.1:0-900 GCF_002162155.2 Triticum dicoccoides
TAGCAACGGTGCACAGTTAGGGGAGAACACTTCTTGAAATTGTTGTAAGGGATCATCTTATTTACTACCGTCGTCCTAAGTAAACAAGATGCATAAAACATAATAAACATCACATGCAATTATATAAAGTAGTGACATGATATGGCCAATATCATATAGCTCCTTTGATCTTCATCTTCGGGGCTCCATGATCATCTTGTCACCGGCATGACACCATGATCTCCATCATCATGATCTCCATCATCGTGTCTTCATGAAGTTGTCATGCCAACGACTACTTCTACTTCTATGACTAACGCGTTTAGCAATAAAGTAAAGTAGTTTACATGGCGTTCTTCAATGACACGCAGGTCATACAAAAAATAAAGACAACTCCTATGGCTCCTGCCGGTTGTCATACTCATCGACATGCAAGTCGTGAATCCTATTACAAAGAACATGATCTCATACATCACAATTCATCATTCACCACAACTTCTGGCCATATCACATCACATGATCAATCGCTGCAAAAACAAGTTAGACGTCCTCTAATTGTTGTTGCATCTTTTACGTGGCTGCAATTGGGTTCTAGCAAGAACGTTTTCTTACCTACGAATAACCACAACGTGATTTTGTCAACTTCTATTTACCCTTCATAAGGACCCTTTTCATCGAATCCGCTCCAACTAAAGTGGGAGAGACAGACACCCGCCAGCCACCTTATGCAACTAGTGCATGTCAATCGGTGGAACCGGTCTCACGTAAGCGTACGTGTAAGGTTGGTCCGGGCCGCTTCATCCCACAATGCCGTTGAAGCAAGAAAAGATTAGTAGTGGCAAGTAAGTTGACAAGATCCACGCCCACAACAAAATTGTGTTCTACTCGTGCAAAGAGAACTACGCATAGACCTAGCTCATG
>NW_021193356.1:0-1293 GCF_002162155.2 Triticum dicoccoides
TTAAACCCTTTCATGATCAAATGACTTACCTTTTTCATGTATCGGATTTGCACATAGAGCTGACCAAAGTGCGAGGTGGATGACCTACCATTCAATTGTAAGTTGCCATTGCTTATCATAGTCTCACAGACAATGTTGTACGTAAGGGCATCTACAGCCGGGCCTCTCATACCCATCTCAAACGCCCGACAGGCTGTCCGGTCAGTGACTAGTCACAAAAAATTAATCCAACCAGACCTCTCAAACCGCGGACAAACGCCCGGGCTGACCGACACCCCTTATATCCAGCCTAAAGATAGGGCGAATATGGGGCGGCCCGGGCACGCCCAGGTGCGTCTGCTTGACTGACCTGGCTCACCACGGACCCCACAAAAAACCCCAATCCGGGCGGTGAGCTCAAACCCTAGCCCAGTCTCTCCCTCTCTCGCTCCGTCCGTCCACTCCTCTCTCTCTTCGGTTCCGATCCCATCCATCACGATGAGCAGCTCCGACAGCGAGTCCGGCTCGGAGGTCGACTATGAGGAGGAGATGGCCCTCCGCATTGCACTGGAGCGGTCGAAGGTGGAGACCGCCGACAACTCCGGATCTGGAGCGTTGCCGCACCTCCCGCGCTGGTGCATCGCGGACGCTGGAGCTGGACCCTACCGGCCGCGCGTAGCAATGCCCGGTCAGCACAGTCGAGCCGGCCCCACGTCGTCTCCTCCCCCCGCCGGCCGCTCCTACACGCGGCCAGCGCTGGGTGCTTGTGCCCATGCCTCCGGCCCGCACGCGCACTCCGGAGTCGGAGGCGCGCGCCACACACCGTGAGAGACGGCGTGCACGGGAGAGGGAGGCGACGAAGCACGGAGCCGGGTGCCGACGAGGACGCGCGTCTCCTCGCCTGGGTGTACCGTCGGTCCCTCACGACAGCGGAGATGGACGCTCGCCGCCTCCGACGGAAGAACGCCAAGGCACTCCGGCTAGCTATTGAGCAGTTAGAGCGTGAGGCGAAGGAGGCAGCGGCGGAGAAGGCTCGGGTGGCAAGGCTGAAGCAGGAGCAGGACAGGTCGGCCCGTCGGATGTAGGGGCTCACCATCCTCTCCGACTCCGACTCCAACGACGGCGACAACTGCACCTCCTCGTCTGACGACCAAGACCCTCCACCAGCCGCGGATGCCTACAGCTGCACTAGCGACCGGAAGGGCAAAGGCCCGACGAGGGAGTGGTGATTCCAGCCCCCCTCCTCCTCAGTGTTTATATCGTTTTTAGTTGTAGAAGTTTATAACTTGTCCGTGGACGAACTATGATTTTTTG
>NW_021193357.1:0-1208 GCF_002162155.2 Triticum dicoccoides
GGTGTACCAAGTGGCACCCGGATGGTGGGCTTGGGAACCCTGCTCACATCGTTTGGGGCCGTGAGCGACACCCCGGCCGGATCTCCTTGCGGATGGAACCCGAATAGGCGATAAACCTGGACGAGAGACTTGTTCGGTTAGTCAGGTCGTGGCCGACTCCCTCGCCCGGCTTCCGCTTGAAGGTTGCCGAGGTACATGACGTGTACAGGGCGATAAGTGGCGAAAGCGTGTGTGAAGAAGTACACCCCTGCAGGGTTATCATTATCTATTCGAATAGCCGGATTCCTCGGATATGGAAACGTGGACCCCTTGTACAGTTCATAGACAAGTGAAAGTGGATACTTTAAAATACGCAAGATAAGCGTGAGTGCTATGGATGGCGTTCTCGTAGGGAGACGGGAGCGGATCCATAGTGGTGTATTGATATGGTGAATATGTGGACTCGTGTGCGCCACCTCAAAAGATTTACTTGCAGTCGTAGTTCAGGATAGCCACCGAGTCAAAGCTGGCTTGCTGCAGTCAAACTCCACCATCCCTTTGTTGATAATGATGCATATGTAGTTAGTTCTGATGTAAGTCTTGCTGGGTACATTTGTACTCACGTTTGCCTATTTTATGTTTTGCAGAGAGACTTCAGTCTCACTAGTAGTTCCACGTGGACTTCGACGTTTAGCTTGTTACCTCAGCTACGATCTTGTGCCCCGGCAGGATCTGGTAGATAGTCAGGCTTCTCAGCCCTTTTCAGTTATAGATGTCTGTACCCAGACATGATAGCTTCCGCTTGTGATTTGATTTGTATGCTCTGATTGTTGGGTCATGAGACCCATGTTTGTAATATCTCGCTCCTCGGAGCCTATTGAATAAATTACTTGAGTCATAGAGTCATGATGTGATGCCATGTTGTATTTGCACATATCGAGCATATTGTGTGTATGTTATTGAAATGCTTGGTATGTGTGGGATCTGACCATCTAGTTGTTTATCTTTAGTAGCCTCTCTTACCGGGAAATGTCTCCTAGTGTTTCCACTGAGCCATGGTAGCTTGCTACTGCTCCGGAACACTTAGGCTGGCCGGCATGTGTCCTTCTTCATTCCTGTGTCTGTCCCTTCGGGGAAATGTCACGCGATGAATACCGGAGTCCTGTTAGCCCGCTACAGCCCGGTTCACCGGAGTCCTGCTAGCCCAGTGCTACAGCCTGGATTCACTC
>NW_021193358.1:0-1280 GCF_002162155.2 Triticum dicoccoides
CGAAGAGCTCGGGAATAGTCTTGTTCATCCCTTGCATATTATAGTTCATCACGAAGCTCTTGTAGCTTGGTGGCAGTGATTGGAGAATTCTGTCAATGATGCAATCATCCGGAAGATTAACTCCCAATTGAATCAAGTGATTATTATACCCAGACATTTTGAGTATATGCTCACTGACAGAACTGTTCTCCTCCATCTTGCAGCTATAGAACTTATTGGAGACTTCATATGTCTCAATTCGGGCATTTGCTTGAAATATTAACTTCAACTCCTGGAACATCTCATATGCTCCATGACGTTCAAAACGTCGTTGAAGTCCCGATTCTAAGCCGTAAAGCATGGCACACTGAACTATCGAGTAGTCATCAGCTTTGCTCTGCCAGACGTTCATAACATCTGGTGTTGCTCCAGCAGCAGACCTGGCACCCAGCGGTGCTTCCAGGACGTAATTTTTCTATGCAGCAATGAGGATAATCCTCAAGTTACGGACCCAGTCCGTGTAATTGCTACCATCATCTTTCAACTTTGCCTTCTCAAGGAACGCATTAAAATTCAACGGAACAACAACACGAGCCATCTATCTACAATCAACATAAACAAGCAAGATACTATCAGGTACTAAGTTTAAGTTCAATTAATCATATTATTTAAGAACTCCCACTTAGATAGACATCCCTCTAATCCTCTAAGTGATTATGTGATCCAAATCAACTAAACCATGACCGATCATCACGTGAGATGGAGTAGTTTTCAATGGTGAACATCGTTTATGTTGATCATATCTACTATATGATTCACGCTCGACCTTTCGGTCTCCGTGTTCCAAGGCCATATCTGCATATGCTAGGCTCGTCAAGTTTAACCTGAGTATTCTGCGTGTGCAAAACTGGCTTGCACCCGTTGTAGATGGACGTAGAGCTTATCACACCCGATCATCACGTGGTGTCTGGGCACGATGAACTTTGGCAACGGTGCATACTCAGGGAGAACACTTCTTGATAATTTAGTGAGAGATCATCTTATAATGCTACCGTCAATCAAAGCAAGATAAGATGCATAAAAAGATAAACATCACATGCAATCAATATAAGTGATATGATATGGTCATCATCATCTTGTGCTTGTGATCTCCATCTCCGAAGCACCGTCATGATCACCATCGTCACCGGCGCGACACCTTGATCTCCATCGTAGCATCGTTGTCGTCTCGCCAATCTTATGCTTCCACGACTATCACTACCGTTTAGTAATAAAGTAAAGCATTACATCGCGATTGCATT
>NW_021193359.1:0-1356 GCF_002162155.2 Triticum dicoccoides
GGACCTGATTTTAAGGTCCCTTTGTTTAAGTGCAAATGGGTCAATCTGTTAGGCGGCGAGGTACAGGTAGACCCACAGTATAGAATGACAACAGTGGATCTGAAAAATCTTGGGTACACTGACGAACCGTTCGTCCTAGCCAATGATGTGGCACAGGTTATCTATGTGAAGGACATGTCTACCAAACCGAGAAAAAGAAAAGATAAGGAAGCGAATACATCATACGATGAGCCAAAGCGCCACATAGTTCTTTCAGGAAAAAGGGACATCCTGGGAGTGGACAGCAAGACAGACATGTTTGAAGATTATGAAAAGTTCATGAAATTCCTCCCTTCAATGTCAAGGCTGACCCAATCATCCTGATAAACAATGAAGATTATCCATGGTTACGGCGCAATAAGCAAATGACACAAGCGAAGAAAAAGTGAAGACTTTCTCCCGCAACTATTATGATGATACCATGCCAACTTTGTAACACACAAACATGCTACCATTATCCGTTTTGTACATGCACATGCTATGTGGGTGAAATTATGATACCATGCCAACTTTCAACTTTTTCAGAGTTCATTTGAAATGCTTTCATGTCTTATGGTTCGGCCCTCGTAATACCATGACCATTAGTCCCTGGCCCATGCCAACTTTCAACTTTCAACTTTCTAAAACTAATGGCACTAACAGAAAGTTTATAATTTTGCTCCTCGCCCCTGGCCCATGACCATTAGTCCCGGTTTGTGCCACAAACCGGGACTAAAGGGTTGGTCCTCGTTGCGGGCAGAGTTTAGTCCCACCTCGCCAACCGAAGGGGGCTCAAACCGGTTTATAAGCCCTTCCCTCTCTGCCTTGCTGAGCTCCTCTCGAAGTGAAAATAGATGCCCTAATAGAGAAAAGTTTAACCTAAATTCATAGTGATTTTCTCTGAAATTCATAGAAATTTACTAGGAATTTAGGTTGAATTTTCTCTATAAGCGCATCTATTCTCATTTTTTTAGTAAGTTAATCACAAACTTGTGATTCAAACAATTTTCAAAGAATTAAAATTTGAAAACTAATGGCACTAACAGAAAGTTTATAATTTTTCTAAAACTAATGGCACTAACACAAAGTTTATAATTTTGCTAACCTAAAAGCAAACAGAATTAAAAATTAAAGTAAAAAACTAAAAAAGTGTTTTCAAATTTGAAAACTAATGACACTAACAGAAAGTTCATAATTTTTCTAAAACTAAAAGCAAAAAGAATAAAAAAATAAAGCAAAAAACAAAAGAAAATAAATAATGAAGAAAACAAAACAAAAAAACTGGAAAAAAATAGCAACAATAAGTATTTTGTTGTAAGTAGAAACAAAATAAAATAA
>NW_021193360.1:0-858 GCF_002162155.2 Triticum dicoccoides
AAACCTGACTCTCCTGTACACCCCCTGTTTCCAAAGTTATTCCTCCCGCGTGGACTCGTATGTAATTCATGAGCCACCTTCCGATGAGATCGTCAATTCTGGCATTAGACACAATAATTATTCCGTGGCTTTAAAACCACTTTCACCTTCTGACTAGGCATTGAACGATTGCCTGGCTGCCTGAAACTTCTTATTGTACCTTCCAACTTTACTCTCGATGTGTTTATTTGTTCAACTCGAGAGGTACTCATATGCTCATCCATGGGTTAATCCCAGATCATTAACCTTATAACATACTATCGTTGCCAATATGCCTCGTTACCTATTCGTAAATACGATGAAGATCCCGAAGAAAGGATGCCGACTTCATCATGATGACCTAAAGCGGAGAAATGAAGACATCAATGTATTGGACCGATCTCTTCGAGAAGAGCAAGCCAGAATGAGAAGACCAGCTAGATTCCTTACCAAACCTTCCCCTCTTTCACTACCTCTTAAATCTCGGGACGAGATTTCTTGTAGTAGAGGAGATTTGTAATGCCCGGATAATTAAGCTACAGTGATCCCATGCTAATGGTGCCACGTCACCACGGTTACTGCTACTAATTTATCGTTAGAACAAAAACCGGTCCTAAATTCAAATTCAAATTAATGATAACAATAAAAGTTTTCAAAAATTAAAATAAAAATGTTTGGTTTGTACTAAATATTACAAATGTAATTATGGTGCAACAAACCCATTTTTTATAAAATGTCTAAATAATTTAAAATGAGTTAAAACAGAAAATAAAATAAATAAAAGAAAAGAGATAAAACAGAAAAACAAAAGATAAAAAAAAATAGAAGAGAAACCCCCCC
>NW_021193361.1:0-1074 GCF_002162155.2 Triticum dicoccoides
CTGCAAAATGGCCTGCATCCTGATAAATATAAATATGTGAGGAGTTAATTAGCACACTGTTCAACAAAAAAATTACAGTTTCTGAATGACTATACCTCGATTGCAGAACGCTGAGCAGAACAGGATGAAGCCTCTGATAGAAGAGGCAATCATTGACTTATGCAGCAACACCAACACCTTGTTGCACGGGAAGATGGTGATCGCGGACTTGGGCTGCTCCTCTGGTCCGAATGCGCTAGCACTGGTATCTACTGCCGTCATGGCCATCCATTGCCGCTGCCTTCATTTACAACAGCCACCACTGGAAGTGTGTGTGCTCCTCAACGACCTGCCTGATAATGACTTCAGCACAGTGGTGAAGAGCCTGGTCACACTCCGTCAAAGTAACGAGCCTGTCGTCGTGACCGGTATCATACCGGGGTCGTTTTACGGAAGGTTGTTCACTAGTGGCTCCTTGAATCTCGTGTGCTCATCCTGTAGCCTGCATTGGCTCTCAAAGGTGTGACTTTGATACTGCTCGAATGCTTGACCCGTTGTATCACTTGTCTATTATATAGACACAACACAATCGTCGATTACATAAGAAAAATCTTTACCACTGCAGGTTCCTGAAGTTCTAATAAGGGATCACATCCCGGCATACGACATCGATGAGCAAGCTAGGCGTGAAAGGCTCCCCATGGTCCATGAGGCTTATGCACACCAGTTCAAGACTGACTTCACACATTTCCTTAAGCTGAGAGCTAAAGAATTAGCTCCAAGTGGCCGAATGATTGTGTCTGTTATTGGGAGGCCTTCTGATGGAAGCACCTTCGAATTCTTTCACATATGGGAAGTCATAGCTCAAACTCTAAGTATCATGGTCTCAGAGGTACATTTCCACAATTTTCCGAATATAGAATTTTATCATTTGCCAGTGAACATGCGAGTATTAAATCTTTTGATATGGGTGATAGGGTGTGATTGATAAAGAGAAGTTTGATTCTTTCTACGTCCCGATGTACGGACCTTCTAGTGAGGAGATGAGGGCGATCATCCAAGAAGAGGGCTCGTTTTCAATGAGGGAGATGCAGG
>NW_021193362.1:0-1386 GCF_002162155.2 Triticum dicoccoides
TGTGAAGTATTTTTGTTCTGGATAACATAAATAGATTATTGAATAGTTTGCACTAGAAATCACCTGACAAATATGCATATATGCAATATTTTTGGTCATATCCAAGGTAGTCATGTCCTCATCACTTAGTAGTAGAATGCAATGAACGATTATAAGCAAATTCAATATGAGGCAAGCATTCTTCCCACATTTTCTTGTTATTCTTCAAAACAGCCCTAAGCATAGTAGACAATGTTCTATTGACTACTTCAGTTTGTCCATCAGTTTGGGGGTGACAAGTAGTACTAAAAAGCAGCTTAGTCCCCAACTTAGCCCATAAACATCTCCAAAAGTGGCTAAGAAATTTAGTATCACGATCTGAAACAATAGTATTTGGCACACCATGTAAGCGAATAATTTCACGAAAGAACAAATCAGCAACATTAACAGCATCATCGCTTTTATGACATGGTATAAAGTGTGCCATTTTCGAGAACCTATCAACAACAACAAATATGCTATCCCTCCCCTTCTTTGTTCGAGGTAAACCTAAAACAAAGTCCATAGATATATCCTCCCAAGGAACACTAGGTACAGGCAAAGGCATATATAAACCATGAGGATTGAGTCGTGACTTTAGCTCTTTGGCATGTAGTGCAGCGAGCAACAAAACGCTCAACATCCCTTCTCATCTTTGGCCAAAAGAAATGTGTAGCAAGTATATCCTCCGTCTTCTTGACGCCAAAGTGTCCCATTAATCCTCCTCCATGCGCCTCCTGCAACAACAAAAGACGAACGGAGCTAGCTGGAATGCATAGCTTGTTAGCACGAAACACAAATCCATCGTTAAGAACGAACTTGTTCCAAGTTCTCCCTTCCTTACAATTCTGCAATACATCTTTAAATTCAGCATCATGAACATATTGATCTTTGATGGTCTCCAAACCAAATATTTTAAAGTCAAGTTGTGAAAGCATAGTATAACGACGAGACAAGGCATCAGCAATAACATTTTCTTTAACCTTCTTGTGTTTAATGACATAAGGGAAAGTCTCAATGAATTCAACCCATTTAGCATGTCTACGGTTCAGTTTTGCTTGACTCTTAATGTGTTTCAAAGATTCATGATCAGAATGTATAACAAATTCCTTGGGCCATAAATAATGTTGCCATGTTTCTAAGGTCCGAACAAGAGCATATAATTCTTTATCATAAGTAGAATAGTTCAGACTAGGCCCACTCAATTTTTCAGAAAAGTATGCAACATGTTTTCCATCTTGTAATAACACACCTCCTAATCCAATTCCACTAGCATCACATTCAAGCTCAAAAGTCTTACTGAAATTAGGAAGTTGGAGTAAAGGAGCATGTGTCAACTTATCTTTCAATACCGTGAAGGCTTCTTCC
>NW_021193363.1:0-1761 GCF_002162155.2 Triticum dicoccoides
CTGAGGACGGCTGCAATGAGACAACCCACCATGTACTCCTACATGGCCTCTCACCGCTACCTTTACCAAATCGTGTTCACACACTTAGCTCACACACAGTAGGACATGTTCACACACCTCTGATTCATCCCCGATGAATCAGACCTGACTCAACTCTAAGCAGTAGCAGGCATGACAAACAAACATGAATGAGTAGGCACAACAGGGCTCAAACAACTCCTACTCATGCTAGTGGGTTTCATCTATTTACTGTGGCAATGACAGGTCATGCAAAGGATAAAGGGGTTCAGCTACCGCAGCAAGTAACAGATGAATCGATGTTGTCCTAATGCAGTAAAAGGGAGCAGGAGCGAGAGAGTAGGATTGTATCGGAATGAACAAGGGGGGTTTTGCTTGCCTGGCACTTCTGAAGATAACATTGAGTCTTCATCAGTGTCAACGATCACATCATCGGTACACGTCTATCGAGAGGGGACAAATACCGGCAATACAGAAAAAAGCACGATCAATGCAATGCACAATATGATGTATGCTCATGACATGGCAATATGAATGTGTTTTGGGCTAATGCACCTAAAACCAGATTAAATGAAGTTGGTTTGAATCCAAGATTCAAATTCAAACTCCATATGTGGTTATTTAAATGTCATTCACTTCATTTGCTCTAAACAGTAGTGATAAGTTGTTCTAACATGCATGAAAATGGTACAGATGGATTCCTTGAATTTTTCTGATAATTTTTCATATATAAATTATTTAATTTGGAGTTACGGTTGAATTTCTATGATTTATTGAAGTTTTAGCCATTTTCTGGAATTTTCTGAATATAATAAAATAAACTAAATTCCAGAAAATGAATATTGCGTCAGCATGACGTTGGCATGACGTCAGCAGGTCAACGGGCGCCGTCCAGGTCAAACCTGACGTGTGGGGTCCACACGTCAGTGACACAGGAGCTAATCCCGGTCAAACCCAGCGCTGACTGGGGTTTGACTAGGGGTGGGGCCCACTGTCAGTGGCTGTGGGGGTGTTTAGTGTGGTCATTAGTGCTAATTAGGCGTGCCACATCGGCAGTCGCCGGAGTTTCGCCGGCGGCGACCATTCCGCACAGCGGGGGAACGCCGGACTTGCGCTAGGGGCATCGGATCGACGCGCCAAGGGCACCAGGAGGTAGCCCGCGCCCGTGCGCATCTAGGGGGACCAAGGGGAGGTGCGGGGGTGGCCGGAGCTCGCCGGAGTGGGGGCCGCGGCGGCTGCCGGAGCTCGGGTTTGGGCGGAGCGAGGTTACGGAGCGCTAGGGGGCTGGCTGAGGGGTTATGCGGACTCCTGGGGCAGCTAGGAGCACGCTAGGCTCGTCGGACTGGCCGCAACAGCACGTCAGTGCCATGCCCGGCGTCCATGGCGGACGGCGGCACTCGGTACGGTGGCTAGCATGGCTACTGCACGGGAAAACCAACGGGGAGAGAGAGGAAACGTAGCAGGGACTCACGGGGATGACGAGGGAACGCTCGGCGAGGTCGGGGACGGTCCGGAGCCGGCGAATTTGACGAAGATGGCCGGCGGGTCCGAGGTAGAAGACGACGGCGATGGCGGCGATGCAGGGCTTCCGGAGGGCTGTGGATCGGTGGGGAGGTAGAGGGAGGACCCGCGGAGCTTCCTGGGGCGTCGGTGAGGCTAGGGGTGGCCGGTGGCCATGGGTACGGCGACGATGGCGGCGAGCTCCGCTCGGTGGTGTGCGCGAGAGGGAAACAGAGGAGGGAA
>NW_021193364.1:0-1354 GCF_002162155.2 Triticum dicoccoides
CCAAGAAGCGATGCTAGGCGTGCCCTAACGTGGTATGAGGTGGTACTGGTTAAGGGGGGAAACATCCGGGAAAGTATTCCCGGTGTTTCGTGTTTTTCGGGCAGAGGAGCCGGAGGGGGAAAGTTGCGGGTTCGATAGGTTAGGGGGGTGTGGCGGACGAACGGACTGCGTATCCGAATTCGTCTCGTCGTTCTGAGCAACTTTCATGTAGAAAGTATTTTCATCCGAGTTACGGATTAAAAGATATGATTTTCTAAAGATTTAAATCATTTTCTGATTTTAATTAATTATTTAAATTAACATTATCCGGAATAGTGCTTGCTGACGTCAGCATGACGTCAGCATGGCGTCAGCAGTTGACTTGGTCAACCTGACAGGTGGGTCCCGTTCGTCGTACTCTGATTTAGTTAACTAACAATTAATTATGTTAATTAGTGATTAGGTTAATTTAATTATAATTAATTAACTTAATTAATTCCTTAATTAATTAATTAATTTAATTATTATTGTTTATTTAATTATTTTTGTATATTTTTTTTTATTCTTCTTTTTTTTTTTTATTAGAACATTCTGGGGGCTGGGCCCCACATGTCTGTGACCCAGGGAAGGCCTACCGGGCACCGCTTAGCGGGCGCGGGTGCAGGACGCGGCCCGAGCGGGCGTTCCCAGCAGGGCGCCGGAGCAGGGGGGTCCGGTGGCCATGGGGAGGCAATGGCCGGACCAGGGTGCACTGGCCGTGGCCGGTGGAGAGGCGGCCGCAGTGAGGAACGAGGGGCAAGGGGCAGCAGCCGGTGGACGGGGGCGTGCGCGCTCGGGCGGGAGGGCGTCGCGGCGGTGCGGTGAGGTAGGGCGCGGGCACACGCGCGAAGGAAGGGGGAGCACGGCCGGAGGCGGGGACCGAACCAGGCGACGGCGTCGAGCAGGCTATTGTGGGGCCGCAGTCGACGGCGTTGGCCGGCGAGCAGCAGCAGCGTTGCGGTGCGCGGTCAGTTCCAGCGACGGAAGCAGAGGGGAAAGGGAGAGGGGCTCACAGTGAGCCTGCAGGTGTGCGAGAGCGGGCTCGGGGAGGGCTTGCCGGAGCGAATCGATGGCGGCGATGCAGGCGGCCGCAGGTTGATGACGACGGCGTTGGGGACGATGCAGGGGTTCTCGGCTCGGTCCAGTCAGTGCAGGTGAAGCAGCAGTCGCCAGAGAAGCTCGGGGACACGTCGGGGAGATGAACGGGGCACGGTAGCCGCGAGCTTCACGGTGGCACGGCCATGGCGACGCTCGGGCTTGCGGGAGAGGAGAGGGACGAGACTGTAAGGCTCTGGCGTGGGCGACGGGGACGAGGGCGTCAAGCACGGCATTGGCG
>NW_021193365.1:0-1664 GCF_002162155.2 Triticum dicoccoides
TGATGTTTGTTAGTAACGAAACCTCTTGACATAGGCTACTTAGAAGATCTTCGTCCGGTCCCAGAAGAAAAGTATATAGCAACAACCTTGTCCAGCTCTTCGTCCGGTCCCAGAAGAAAAGTATCGACAGTTGGTAGACCTGCGGGATTCCATACCATACATGTCGCAACAACCTTGTCCAGCTCAAACAGTAACCACTGGTTACTCGAAAGTTTGACAGAGTCCAGGTGGAGGTCAAGGTAATAATGAAGATAAGGCTTGAGAATTTGAGACGAGATAGGATGCCAGGCTGCTGTAAATCTGCTTTTAAACCACGGGAACTGGCTCAGCCAGTTGAGCATCATCCAACACTCACTCAGCCTCCACAACTCGCGCCCGCAAAACCTGGCAGAAAACAGGAGAGGTGCACATAATTCTCTATTTTCGATAAAGAGCGCTTTTATTATCTAGAAATGTAGCATCAAGCGGATACAAAGCATTATAAGTAACACCCAGCCTCTGCAGAACTAGGATGCACATAGTCAAACACGTAAAGTCTGACAAAATGAAAGGAAAAAAAACCGACAAATCGGCGACAGTAGAGTCCTATAAACCGACACTATGCCTATGTCGTAAGGGATGGTGGACCGATCCGGAGATTATGCTGCCACCCATGTTGGGTAAAAACCACCGTAGCCACCTGCTCCAACCGCGTACACGCCACCTTGAACAACGGTTGGTATTTCGCTCGTTGTAGCGTAGACCACGTATGAAGCGAGTGCGTACAACAGAAAATAACCTGCAAAGGAGAAGCATTTTTATCATTGAAAACCAAATCATTTCTACATAGCCAAAGCGACCATAGTAAGGCGTATGCTCCCACCCGTATTAGCGTTTTCAATCTATTTGGAATACCGTCCAACCAACGACCAAAAATATTGGCGACACTTGTGGGTGGATACAAATTTGACGCTATTTGGATGATTGACCACATAGAACATGCAAACTTGCATTGGAAAGAGAGGTGTTTGATTGTCTCTTCATGAGTACAAAAACAACACTTCTTACTCCCTGGCCAGTTGCACCGTGCGAGGTTGTCTTTGGTTAGAACAACTCCCCTACGAAGATACCACATGAAGCTTTTAACTTTTAGTGGAATCTTCGACTTCCAGATTTTCTCCTTATTACTCACCGGTACCTCAGAATGCATGAGTGCACGATACATAGAATCTACTGTGAATGACCTTGATGGAGTAAGATTCCAGTGAAGCACATCTCAGACTTGTCTAAGATTAATCGAATCCAGACGGGATAAAAGATTGTGCCATGACATAAGTCGGGGGCCAATCAAATCTCGCCTAAACGAAATGTTGGGTGGGGACAAACTGAGCACTTGCGCAATAGTATTATTCTTTTCGCGAGCAATGTTGTACATGGCCGGATATTGTTCTCGAAGACTGGCATTGCCTAGCCAAAGGTCTTCCCAGAAACGAACCTTCGACCCGTCCCTTATCGGGAAAGACCCAAAGCGAAAGAGATGTTTCTTTGCCGCCATTAGGCCAGCCCAAAAGTGCGAGTCGCCAAGTGTCCAATATGCCTGAGACGCCGCCTTTTGTCCTAGATACTTGTTGCGCAGCATGATTTGCCAAACACCATACTCAGTAAGAAGTTTAAACAACCATGTA
>NW_021193366.1:0-1788 GCF_002162155.2 Triticum dicoccoides
GGCATCCAGGTCGTGCAGGCCCTCGGAGATGCGCCGGCGTCGAGGGCCACCACAGCAGCAAGCTCCGGTGTTGGTGTGGTCCACCGAGAGAAGGGGGTGGATCCCGGTGCGAGCGGCCTCCATCGCGCTGCTGGGTGCGGATCCGGCGCCGTCGTCGCCGGAACTGGTGCACCCCATCCACCCCTCCATCCATCCATCCATCATCCATGGGTGGGTGGGTGGAAGGCTAGGGTTCCATGGGTGGATGGACGAGCTCAGCTGACGAGGGAGGTCGCCCGGCGGCGGGGGAGAGAAGGTCGGCGGTGGGAATGGGGAGACGGGGTCGCCGGCGGGGAGAGCAGGCGGCGGCGGGATTGGAGAGGAGGAGTTTGCGAGCTAGTTTTGGGTTGGTCGGGTGGGGACTGGGGTTTCAATTTTTCCTCCTTGTTTATTTTCTCATTTGACAAAAATTCATCCTTCATTTAATTCAATTCAATCAACTCAACACAGATGCATCGTTTACATGCCATCACAAAATTTGAAGCTAGTCCTCACACTGCAAGTTGGATCTGTGCTGCGGTTTGCGTTTTCTCTCCATGTGTTACTTTCCTCCATTCGAACCACAAGTACCACGCAGCAGTCGCTATGGTTTCTCTCAGATTTGGCAAACCAAGGACTCGAACAGATGGTTCTCAGAGGCACACGAGATGCTCGAGAACAACTTGGCCTGACCGATCTATCTGGCAAGCCTTCTATATGAACTCATGACCTTCACAACCTTAGCGCACTGGAACAACAAGTGCATAACATTAGCCGGACCTTGGTTGCCAAAATTTTCGAAGCTGCCGCGCAGGACGCATATGGATGGTATGATCTTGTGTGATCATCTGGGAGCTATTAACTTTTCTGCATGCAGGGCTTTGTATTCGTGCAGAGACCCCCTTGAGGCGGAGCTTCGTGCATGTATGGAGGGTATATCACTTGCTTTACAACGTAGTGATCTGCCTGTTGCTTTGGAGTTGGATTCCCTTGAGGCGGTTTCTCTCATATCAAGCTCGGACACAGATCGATCTGTTTACTCTTCAATTGTTAGAGATATTAAGTACCTTATGGGTCTTCGGAAAACCTGTATCTCTCATGTCGCGAGAACTCAAAATAAAGCTAGTGATAGCTTAGCTAGTTTTGCTAGAACCCAAGGTAGGACCATGACCTGGTTAGGTGCTGGTCCAGTTGAAGTAGTGGAGATAGCTTTGAATGATTGTAAGGATGTCGTGATTGAGTAATATAATGCTATTTCCCCCGCAACAAAAAAGGGGGGTAGGTTGGATGGTGGTGCATTGAATTATCTTGTTTGAAATATCTATCTATCTCTTGATGATTCGATGTGCAGGCGGCGCCACAAAGGACACAAGAAGAGCCCGCACATAGAATTGAACACACCACCCCACAACATGGTCACCGCCGCTGCTACACGAGGCTATCTGATTCGGTGTATTTCATGTCCAAGCTTAAGTGGAGCCAAAAGTCAAAGCTTATCTGCACCGGTACACAGGGTCATGAACCATCGATGGTACCGTTCCGATCTACACAAGAAAAGAGCCTACCGACCTGGCTAGACTATCTTATATATATACTATATCTCTAAGTTTCATCTACGGTCACCATATATGGAGTATGTATGTTTCCTCGAATACTAATATTTGTGACGCGTTCGATTCAGCCTTGTTGGTGGGCGAGCAGTGCTGGTGTGTTTCGGTCGATTTCTTGGAAGGGTAACCAGAGCGGAATTAAGTCAGAAAAGTCGGGGAT
>NW_021193367.1:0-1636 GCF_002162155.2 Triticum dicoccoides
GCCTAGCATATACAGATATGGCCTCGGAACACGGAGACCGAAAGGTCGAGCGTGAATCATATAGTAGATATGATCAACATAGTGATGTTCACCATTGAAACTACTCCATCTCACGTGATGATCGGACATGGTTTAGTTGATTTGGATCACGTGATCACTTAGATGACTAGAGAGATGTCTGTCTAAGTGGGAGTTCTTAAGTAATATGATTAATTGAACTTAAATTTATCATGAAACTTAGTACCTGATAGTATTTTGCTTGTCTATGTTTGTTTGTAGATAGATGGCTCGTGCTGTTGTTCCGTTAAATTTTAATGCGTTCCTTGAGAAAGCAAAGTTGAAAGATGATGGTAGCAATTACACGGACTGGGTCCGTAACCTGAGGATTATCCTTATTGCTGCACAGAAAAGTTACGTCCTGGAAGCACCGCTGGGTGCCAGGCCTGCTGCTGATGCAACTGACAACGTTAAGAACGTCTGGCAGAGCAAAGCTGATGACTACTCGATAGTTCAGTGTGCCATGCTTTACGGCTTAGAACCGGGTCTTCAACGACATTTTGAACGTCATGGGGCATATGAGATGTTCCAGGAGTTGAAGTTAATATTTCAAGCAAATGCCCGGATTGAGAGATATGAAGTCTCCAATAAGTTCTACAGCTGCAAGATGGAGGAGAATAGTTCTGTCAGTGAACACATACTCAAAATGTCTGGGTATAATAATCACTTGATTCAACTGGGAGTTAATCTTCCTGATGATAGTGTCATTGGCAGAGTTCTTCAATCACTGCCACCAAGCTACAAGAGCTTCGTGATGAACTATAATATGCAAGGGATGAACAAGACTATTCCCGAGCTCTTCGCAATGCTAAAAGCCGTGGAGGTAGAAATCAAGAAGGAGCATCAAGTGTTGATGGTTAACAAAACCACCAGTTTCAAGAAAAAGGGCAAAGGGAAGAAGAAGGGGAACTTCAAAAAGAACAGCAAGCAAGTTGCTGCTCAAGAGAAGAAACCCAAGTCTGGACCTAAGCCTGAAACTGAGTGCTTCTACTGCAAGCAGACTGGACACTGGAAGCGGAACTGCCCCAAGTATTTGGCGGATAAGAAGGATGGCAAAGTGAACAAAGGTATATGTGATATACATGTTATTGATGTGTACCTTACTAATGCTCGCAGTAGCACCTTGGTATTTGATACTGGTTCTGTTGCTAATATTTGCAACTCGAAACAGGGACTACGGATTAAGCGAAGATTGGCTAAGGACGAGGTGACGATGCGCGTGGGAAATGGTTCCAAAGTCGATGTGATCGCGGTCGGCACGCTACCTCTACATCTACCATCGGGATTAGTTTTAGACCTAAATAATTGTTATTTGGTGCCAGCGTTAAGCATGAACATTATATCTGGATCTTGTTTGATGCGAGACGGTTATTCATTTAAATCAGAGAATAATGGTTGTTCTATTTATATGAGTAATATCTTTTATGGTCATGCACCCTTGAAGAGTGGTCTATTTTTATTAAATCTCGATAGTAGTGATACACATATTCATAGTGTTGAAACCAAAAGATGCAGAGTTAATAATGATAGTGCAACTTATTTGTGGCACTGCCGTTTAGGTCATATCGGTGTAAAGCGC
>NW_021193368.1:0-1371 GCF_002162155.2 Triticum dicoccoides
TTCATCCGGGTTTCCTTTTAAAAGGAATTCCATAGTTAAGTGAACACGGTGATAGCATTGGTCAGACCAAAGATGTAATGGTGTATGCTCGAGGGATCAACCACGAATAAGACAACATTACGAGCATCGTTGGTACTGATTTGATTTGACGATAGCCCACACTCAAATCAAAGGATTGATAAGACAATAGGTCCAGCAACTGATCACAGGGACCAATCGATGAAGATATCATCTTTCTTCAACACACACTACACAAGAATATCCCTTTGGAACGAACTAAGTCAGACAAGTTTTTTTTTATCTTCCAACTCTCCAAGTTGTTGTCCAGCTTAACCAACTAGCTCAGGGATATCTAACACCGATTCTTGGAGAAAGGGTGGTTCACAAGAAACCAACTTGATCACGAACTCAACATAGCGGTCAGGTGACAACCCGGTAACACCTCCAAGAAGATATTTGGAAAGTCACGAACCACCGGTATGTTACTAAGCTCGAGAACAATCTTGCTTTTGAGGGCAAGACGATATGATCAAATGAGTGCGGACTTGGCAAGATCCTAACTCATCAATCGAAGGGTGCACCGAAATAAGGACTAGGTAGCACGATCAGTCTTAGAAGGATGATTCGAAAACCAACATACTAAGAATGAAATTATTATCCTTTAACTACCAAGCAACAGAGTTGCTAGCAGTATTGATTTCACACATCACAATTCATTTGTCGGTATTCCGGTTGCATCAACACGAGGGCCGAGGAATGAACAGTGATGGCAAGAAGTATCACTGTACCAAGAGTTCATGGGATGGTGTGCAATTCCTAAAACAATCTCGATATAAAATATGTAATACTCCAAGGTAGAGCAGAACAAAAGCTGGATTAGCAATTCGATCTGCGGAGCACAACTTCTTTGACCCAATCCTGGATAGGGAAAATGTACTGGAGTTTGTTTCTCCTAGTCATTCCGCGATAGAATGGCTTGACGGACCACAAGAGTAATGGGCATCGTTAAACGAACGCACACATACTCTTGACTATCAATTGATAGACGAGGGTCAGAATGCAACTAAAGAGAACAACTCAAAGGAACATATAACTTTCTGAGTTGTGGATGCATAGATTAGTATGTCGAACCAAGTTCAACATATTTCTTCCGGATAACCCATGCAGAAAGGTAGAACTGGCAGAGTCACAATGTAGAATCGAGAACCCATCGAGAGCACTCTGATTGTGATCTTTCGATCAGCGAGGAACATCTGCCATAAGCGGTTCATAGTATTTGGAGGAAAGGAATACCACGAACATCGAGGACTAATGCAAAGGTTACTAATAACCTAAAGGAACGAGCAAAACTATCAACATGAAGCAAGTAGG
>NW_021193369.1:0-1388 GCF_002162155.2 Triticum dicoccoides
GATTCTGGCCCGTTTCTTCGACTATTACTCAGTTTTGGGGTCCCGAAGTGATTTCGACGATTGACGAACCACGGGTTGCGTTTATGTGTCGCTCATAACCACTCACAATTTTGGCCAATTCTTGTCCGTTCTGTGGACTATTACTCACCGCTTTGGGGTCCCGGACCGATTTTCACAATTGACAATCCCAGGGTGCGTTTGCATGTCCGTCGTCAACACTCATAGTATCGGCCAATCCTAACCCGTTTCGTGTACTATTACTAACCGTTTCGGGGTACCGAAGCGATTTGCATAGTTGTTGAACCCCAAGGTGCGCTTACGTGTCGGTTATCAACACTCGCGGTATTTGTCGATTCTAACCTGTTTCGTGCGCTATTACTCACACTTTTGGGGTCCCAAAGCGAATTCCATGGTTGTTGAGCCCCAAGGTGCGCTTACATGTCGGTCATCAACAATCACAGTTTTTGTTGATTCTGGCCCGTTTCATGGACTATTGTTGAACCCCGGGGTGCGTTTACGTGTCGGTCATCAATACTCACGGTTTTTGTCGAGTCTGACCCGTTTCGTGGACTATTACTCACCATTTTGGGGTCCCAAAGCGATTTCCATGGATGTCGAACCCCAAGGTGTGCTTATGTGTCGGTCATCAACACTCACAATTTTGGCTAATTCTGGTCCGTTTCGTGGACTATTACTCACGATTCTGGCCCGTTTTGGGGTCCCGGAACGATTTTCACGATTGACGATCCCGATGGTGTGTTTGCATGTCCGGCGTCAATACTCACAGTTTTGGTGATTTCTGACCGTTTCGTGGACTATTACTCACTGTTTTGGGGTCTCGGAGTGATTTCCACGATTTGTGAACTCCGAGGTGCGTTTACGTGTCGGTCATCAACACTCACAATTTTTGCCAGTTCTGGTCCGTTTCGTGGACTATTACTCGCCGTTTTGGGGTCCTAGAGCGATTTCCATGAGTGTCAATCCCCGTGGTGCGTTTACGCATCTGTCGTCAACACTCACAGTTTTGCCAATTCTGACACGTTTTGTGGACTATTACTTACCGTTTTGGGGGCCCAAAGCGATATGCATAGTTGTTGAACCCCAAGGTGCGCTTACGTGTCGGTCATCAACACTCGCAGTTTTGGCTGATTCTAGACCGTTTCAGGGACTTTTACTCACCGTTTTGGGGTCCCAAAGCGATTTCCATGGTTGTTGAACGCCAATGTGTGCTTACGTGTTGGTCGTCGAAACTCGCGGTTTGGGCCGATTCAGGCCCGTTTCTTGGACTATTACTCAGTTTTGGGGTCCCGAAGTGATTTCGACGATTGACGAACCACGGGTTGCGTTTATGTGTCGCTCATAACCACTCACAATTTTGGCCAATTCTT
>NW_021193370.1:0-1924 GCF_002162155.2 Triticum dicoccoides
AATCGTGGATGGAGTTGAAGTGGTGTTTGATGTGCGTAGTTTTCTTGTGAAACCTTGGTTCCTTGGCAATGACTATGGCACCAGTGTTGTCACAATTGATAGTCATTGGATCCAGTGCACTAGGTACCACTCGTTCCTATTCTGCTTTCGAAGCAAGTATGTATTCTGCTTCATATGTAGATGTTGCAACCACACTTTTCTTGGAGCTACTCCAACTCACAGCTCCACCATTCAAAATAAATATGTATTCAGTTTGAGACTTCGAGTCATCTGGATCAGTGTTGAAGCTTGCATAAACGTAACCCTTTACTACGAGTTCTTCGTCACCTCCATAAACGAGAAACATTTCCTTACTCCTCTTTAGGTACTTAAGGATACTTTTGACCATGTCCAGGATCCACTCCTGGATCACTCTGGTACCTACCTGCCAGACATATGTCAAGGCATACACCTGGTTTGGTACACAACATGGCATACATTATAGAGCCTATGGCTGAGGCATAGGGGACGAGTTTCATCATTTCTCTTTCTTCTATCATGGTTGAGCTTTGAGTCTTACTCAACTTCATACCTTGCAACACAAGAAAGAACCCCCTTTTTTGACTGGTATATTTTGAACTTCTTCAAAATCTTGTCAAGGTATGTGCTCTCTGAAAGTCCTATCAGGTGTCTTGATATATCTCTATAGATATTGATTCCCAATATGTAAGCAGCCTCACCCAGGTTTTTCATTGAATTTTTTTCTTGTTTAAATAACCCTATGCTTTCCAAAAATTCTAGATCATTCCCAAACAATAATATGTTGTCCACATATAGTATTAGAAATGTTACAGAGCTCTCACTCACTTTCTTGTAAATACAAGCTTCTTCATAAGTCTGCATAAAAGCAAAAGCTTTGATCACCTCATCAAGGTGAACATACCAACTCTGAGATGCTTGCACTAGTCCATAGATGGATCGCTAGAGCTTGTATATATTATTAGCATCCTTAGGATTAACAAAGCCTTCCAGTTATATCATATACAACTCTTCCTTAAGGAAACCATTAAGGAACACTGTTTTGACATCCATCTGCCAGATTTCATAATCAAAAAATGCAGCAATCGCTAACATAATCGTAACAGACTTCAGCATCGCTACAAGGGAGAAATTCTCATTGTAGTCAACCCATTGAATTTGTGAAAACCCCTTGCGAAAAGTTGAGCTTTGTAGACGGTGGCATTACTATCAGCGTTTGTCTTCTTAAAGATCCATTTGTTATCAATGGCCTTTCAGTCATCAGGTAAGTCTACCAAAGCCCATACTTGGATTTCATACATGGATGCTATCTCGGATTTCATGGCCTCAAGACATTTGTCAGAACCGGGCTCATCATTGCTTCGTTGTAGTTCGTAGGCTCACCGTTGTCCGCTAGGTCTAGAAGATGGCTGCTACTATACTGACATGATAAAATAGCCCACTCGACGTCCAAAGAAGTCCACGAATGTCAAAAGCTCTGATTCTGACGACTGGACGCCGATGTCATGCAACTGGAGCGCCAACTGACACTCGTTGGCGAACTTCACTTGCATGATGCTTTAGTTTAGACTAACCAACACTGATGGCCAAACGGTTATGTACAAGGACGTTCTGGGGGGGGGGGGGTAGTTTTGGACAAACATTTCCTAGAAACTCGCAGTTCAAGTGAGCAATGTGTGCGGACCAATTAATCTACCAGGCCTAGTGATAGATTTCTGATAATTATGCATTATGTAAAATGCAAATTGTGATGCTTAGTGGGGCAGTATTGTAGAAGTGGTCCTATTTTACGTGACAATTTCTTGATACTCATGGTGTAATATGTCTGGTGTATGTAAGATCAAATTCATTCCATCGTTTGGGTAATATTAAAATATCAATTATATGATGCATTCGGTAAAAAAGT
>NW_021193371.1:0-1275 GCF_002162155.2 Triticum dicoccoides
AGACACCCCCTCTCCTCTCCAGCTCCTCCCCCTCGCACGCCCCAGCCATGGCCGACGCCATCGCCGCCACCCCCTCGCCGTAGCCACGCCCTCCGACCACCCCACGCCATCTCACCGTGTCCAGGAGCTCCGCCGCTGTCCACTTCATCGAGCAGCCGAGCCCCGAGCGCTCGCAACGCCCGAGACCACCGCACCGACCTCGCCCGAGCTCACCGTCGCCGGAGATCCCCTTCAACGCCGTCGTCGCTCCGGTCCATCTCCGGCCGCACCAAGGACTCCGTCGCACTCACTGTGAGCTTAGCCATCCTCCCCTCCCTTCCGTTCTTGCTCCCGAGCCGTGTAGCAACCTCCCGGAGCTCAACCGCACCCACCGCCGTGGAGCTCGTCGCCGACGTGCTCCCGGTCATCCTCTGGCCACAAGATGGTGTCCATCTTACTCACCAAGTCCCGCAGCACCTAGCTAGCTACTCCACGAGCCTCACCGAACCCTCTAGCGTCAAGTTCGTCTTCGGCCGAACCCCGGTGGCCGCCAAGGTCGTCACCGGCACCAACTCCGGCCACCCCGACCCCAACGGACTCCGCCAAGAGCTGCGGTTTGTCCTCAGCTCCACTCCGGTGGTCTCCGCGGCCCATTTGGTGGCCGGAATAGCCAAAACCACTCCCGCCGCCGCGTCGGGCTCGCCGGCGGTTAAACGCCGGTGCAGCCGACCCGGGTTTGACCACGGCTGGGCCCTGGTTGACTCCCCTGAGTCAATGACAGGTGGGGCCCAGCCCTGTTAATTAAACAGGATTAGTTTTAATTAAGTTTTAATTAAAATAATTACCCTGACATGCGGGACCCACTGTCAAGTTTGACCTGGACCAGTTCCGTTGACCTGCTGACGTCACACTGACGTCAGGCTGACGCAGTAATTGATTTTCTGGATTTAATTTAAATCAGGAAATTCCAGAATATTATTTAAACTTCAAAAATTCATAACTTTTATTCTGTAACTCCAAATTGGACAAATTATATATGAAAAATGATCAGAAAAATCCAATCTATCCATCTGTACTATTTTCATGCATGATCAAACAAGTTAAATTGATGTTTTAAGCAGAACAAGGAAAAGCACTTTAAAAGGCCATATTTGAATTTGAAATTTGAATCCTTGATTCAAATTTGTTCAAACCCTTCTGGTTTTAGTTGCATTAGCCCAATACACTCATTTTGCCATGTCTCATGCATGCATCATATTGTTGCATACTGTTTGGTAATGTTGTGAATCGGTGCTC
>NW_021193372.1:0-1063 GCF_002162155.2 Triticum dicoccoides
TGGGCCAATTCACTTGGCCATCTGGAGCAGATCGAAAGCTACGCCCCTGGCCGTCAGGTCAGGTTCGGAAGCCTAAACTTCATGGCCGACATCCGCGGGGACTTGATCTTCGACGGACTCGAGCCACAGCCGAGCGTGCCGCGCTGTCACGATGGGCATGAATTAGCTCTGCCGCCGGACAGTGCCTTGGTGGCCGCACACGAATCCGCTCCGGCCCTTAGTCCGAAGCCAATCGCGCAGACCGAGGACCGGTGGCTGGACACCGCCTCGGGGGCTGCAACTTCCACGACGATGGAGCCGAACACTAACCTTGTCCCCTGCAAAGCTCGTAACTCCGGGGTGCTGGACTCCCTGTCGGACTCCGAACCTCCCGCGCCCCTGCCAATCGAATCTGATTGGGCGCCGGTCATGGAGTTCACCGCCGCGGACATCTTCCAACACTCGCCCTTCAGCGACGTCCTAAATTCACTAAAGCATCTCTCGCTATCCGGAGAGCCCTGGACGGATTACGGCCAGGATGGTTGGGATGCGGACGACGAAGAAATTCAAAACCCACCCACCACCCACTTTGTAGCCACTGTTGACGATCTAACCGACATGCTAGACTATGACTCCGATGACATCGACGGTATGGACGACGATGCCGGAGACGAACAAGAGCCAGCACCTACGGGGCACTGGAAGACCACCTCGTCATATGACATATACATGGTGGACACCCCAAAAGATGGGGACGGCGAAGAAGCAGCGGAGGCAGATTCCTTAAAGAAACAGCCCAAGCGCCGACGTCAGCGGCGCCGCTCTAAATCCCGCCACAGCAAGAATGGAGATTCCGGCACAGGAGATAACAACACCCCAAAAAGTGCCGAAGACAATCCCCTCCAGCAAGATTCAGCGCAAGAGGATGCAGAAGCAAGCCCTCACGAGAGAGCGGTAGACGAGGAGGTCGAGGATGATAATTACATACCTCCCTCCGGAGACGAGGCAAGCCTCAACGACGACGAATTCATCGTGCCAGAGGATCCCATCGAACAAGAGCGTTTTAAACGCAGGCTTATCGCCA
>NW_021193373.1:0-1253 GCF_002162155.2 Triticum dicoccoides
CTATCCTAGGTTAAATAGGTCATTTTTATGCTAGCTAAGCATATTAAGTCATTTTGGAGGAAAAATGCTAAGTATAGGTCATTTTAGAGCTATCCTAGGTTAAATACATCATTTTGGAGCTAATTAAGCTTATTATGTCATTTTGGAGCTAGCTAAGCATGTGAAGTCATTTAGGGGCTAAACTATGTCATTTCTTAAGCATATTATGTCATTTTAGAGCTAGTTAAGCATATTAACTAATTTTGGAGGAAAAGATTCTAAGTATAGCTCATTTTTAAGCTAGCTAAGCATATTAAGTCATTTTGAAGGAAAAAATGCTAAGTATAGGTCATTTTAGAGCTATCCTAGGTTAAATAGGTCATTTTGGAGCTAATTAAGCTTATTATGTAATTTCTGAGCTAGCTAAGCATATTAGGTCATTTTGGAGGAAAAATGCTAAGTATAGGTCATTTTAGAGCTAGCCTGGGTTGAATAGGTCATTTTGAAGCTAAGTAAGGTTATTATGTCATTTTGGAGCTAGCTAAGCATATGAAGTCATTTAGGACCTAAAATATGTCATTTCTTAAGCATACTATATCATTTTAGAGCTAGCTAAGCATATCAAGTATTTTTTTGAGGAAAAGATGCTAAGTATAGGTCATTTTAGAGCTATCGTAGGTTAAATAGGTCATTTTTATGCTAGCTAAGCATATTAAGTAATTTTGGAGGAAAAATGCTAAGTATAGGTCATTTTAGAGCTATCCTAGGTTAAATATGTCATTTTGGAGTTAATTAAGATTATTATGTCATTCTGGAGCTAGCTAAGCATGTGAAGTCATTTAGGAGCTAAACTATGTCATTTCTTAAGCATATTATGTCATTTTAGAGCTAGTTAAGCATATTAACTAATTTTGGAGGAAAAGATTCTAAGTATAGGTCATTTTTAAACTAGCTAAGCATATTAAGTCATTTTGAAGGAAAAAATGCTAAGTATAGGTCATTTTAGAGCTATCCTAGGTTAAATAGGTCATTTTGGAGCTAATTAAGCTTATTATGTAATTTTTGAGCTAGCTAATCATATTAAGTCATTTTGGAGGAAAAAATGCTAAGTATAGGTCATTTTAGAGCTAGCCTGGGTTGAATAGGTCATTTTGAAGCTAAGTAAGGTTATTATGTCATTTTGGAGCTAGCTAAGCATATGAAGTCATTTAGGACCTAAAATATGTCATTTCTTAAGCATACTATATCATTTTAGAGCTAGCTTAGCATATTAA
>NW_021193374.1:0-1174 GCF_002162155.2 Triticum dicoccoides
CAACCTCTCCATAGCTAGGACCTTGCCTCTCCATACCTACCCCCCACTCTACTGTCAGGCTTAGAACCACGACAGTTGGCGCCCACCGTGGGGCTGGTGTTTTAGCGATTTTGTGGAGAAGTTGCGATTCTTCCGAGTACTTTCATCATGGTGTCTGCTGGAGTTTTGGTCGAGGGTCAAGAGATCCGTCTCGGCACTCTCACCTTCATCGCCGACGACTCCGCATGGCTCCAGGAGGCTCCACTCGACGTAGATGCGCTCCCCGTCCGCGGTGCGACGCATTTTCGCGCATGTGTCCGCGGCGTTCTGCTGCGGCAACCGTCGACCCAGTATCGGTCAGCTCCTCCATCGTCCACCCTCCCGGTCTCCCGCCAGCGCAAGCGCTCAGGCCGGTCGAGGCTTCAGCGATGGGTGAGTCACGCGGTGGCTCGCCAATCGGCCACTACCCAAGTTGCGACAATCGAGCCCAACGAATCTCTCTACGGCTTGTTCGATCGGTCGACTGGCTCCGTAGAGACTGCATCCGAGTGCGGAAGCAGTGATCCAGCGGCGGAAATCTTGATGGTCGACGGGCCCCATAGCCCTCCTGGCTTCGCCCGTGGTGGTGGAGCAGGTGACGGCGGCGATCCTGCACGAGGCTACGAAGAGTATCAGCCCGAGCCACTCGACTCTCTGCAAAGAGAAGAGCTTCGCCGCAGGAACGAAGATCCCCTGCGTATTCCCATTGCAGGAGAAACCCCCGAGGCTCGTGCCTTAGAGGAGGCGCGTCTCGCCAATTTGGCCGAGCGCACTCGACTGGAGAACCTTCAGCGAGCACTCGACGAGCGCGCGCGGCAACGAGTTCCCGACACCAGTCGACGTCAACTCTTCCCGCCGACTCAGGTATATCGAACCCCAATTCAGAATTTAGCAGCTGCGACCCGTATAGCAGAGTCCATTCAGCCTTCGCAGTCGGAAGCTGGCAGAGGTTTGCTGCAGATCAGGGATCTGCTCCGAGCAGCAGGAGATCAGAATTCAGCCGTGTCTCAGTCGCGCAACAGAATTCACAGTCGATCCGTCACTGTGAATACGGTTCAGTCGGCTCACAGCCCCAGATCGCCTCCGCGGCGCGAAGGGCGTGAGAATCGGCGAGATCAATATGGCGACAGACTCGACCGAGATGATAGGCGTCGAG
>NW_021193375.1:0-1325 GCF_002162155.2 Triticum dicoccoides
TGGTATCTGTGAATTGATCCCTTACAACCGTGGTTCCGACCATGATTGTTCTTCCTTGATTCCATTTCTCGGACAAGTTAAAACAATTGTCTTCTATGGATTAATACACCCGTCCAATCTTTACTTTGATCTTGTGTCGAGTATTACCCCCTGGTATCTCAAGATTATCATGGAACTGCATAACTTCTTATGAGTTCTTCATCAAGTGCTACCTTTCCACTGATTCCAATTTTTCACGGGCTCTGAGTTATTATACACTCAAAGACACCGATAACTAAATCGAGTTCGCATTGCGATTCAACAAGTATTTGAACCCATCACTGCTTACAAATTTATTAATCCTTCAAGTCATTCCTAGCCTGATCGGCTATATCATTATCGAGCTAATTTTAACTGCGCTACCCGGTCCTTCTTCCCGGAGCACAATTTTCGACGATGAACTAACCTTACGTCGATCATCATCGTCATATCATTTCGCCTTGAACAACAAGCTTGGTTTCGAGTTTGTGTCGTACCCTTGGTTCCAATAACCTTTCACTTTATCATTACTTTGACTTGATGTCATCACCGATCGATTACATCTTCATGAACTCTCGCGACAAATGTGTCGTGAATATCATCAACATTCTGAGCTCTTCCAAGAGATCTATTGAAATCATGATGAGAAATACCATCCTTGCCCTCGATGATTGGTGTTATTAGCGACAACATTATTGCATTCCCTCCAACACAAAACTTGTTCATGTATTGTGTTGTACCTTGAGTTCCTTGCTATCCAACTTATGTTATATTCTACCGCGGAGTATTACCATCTTTGATGTTAAGAATGTTGTGAGGATTGCTCCACCTCTTAAGAATTCTTGCTATAATGATACTTCTCACCATCACCATTCTTTCTTGGTCCTCGTGTTGATTCCAACCGGGGTACCCACAAGTGAACGGTGTTGTTTGGATTATGCACTTCTAGCAACCCTATTGCTTTGAAGTTAATGATCGATAGTTCATTCTAAGTCCTTCGCTAATTGAATCACCATTCTAACATTGGTCGTGCAACCCAACCCGTACTTCGGGCGCACCCTTCAACCAATGTTTAATTGTGTATGTTTTCCTCGAGCATACTTCCTTATATCATTTGATCTGACAAATGTTATCTCCTTGTTCACTTAATGGTGGAAATCCATCTTTTGGGAATCTCGGTGAATTGCCGTTGAGTTCACCAGACACCTCCTTGTCCTCTCCTTGGTTTAATGGTGAACTATTGCTTCAGAAACCCGCTCCCATAGTTCATTTCTCGAGAATCTTGCAATGTCATTTCGTCAATTTGT
>NW_021193376.1:0-1176 GCF_002162155.2 Triticum dicoccoides
AATAGGTCATTTTGGAGCTAATTAAGCTTATTATGTAATTTTTGAGCTAGCTAAGCATATTAATTCATTTTGGAGGAAAAAATGCCAAGTATAGGTCATTTTAGAGCTAGCCTGGGTTGAATAGGTCATTTTGAAGCTAAATAAGGTTATTATGTCATTTTGGAGCTAGCTAAGCATATGAAGTCATTTAGGACCTAAAATATGTCATTTCTTAAGCATACTATATCATTTTAGAGCTAGCTAAGCATATTAAGTCTTTTTTGAGGAAAAGATGCTATGTATAGGTCATTTTAGAGCTATCCTAGGTTAAATAGGTCATTTTTATGCTAGCTAAGCATATTAAGTCATTTTGGAGGAAAAATGCTAAGTATAGGTCATTTTAGAGCTATCCTAGGTTAAATATGTCATTTTGGAGCTAATTAAGCTTATTATGTCATTTTGGAGCTAGCTAAGCATGTGAAGTCATTTAGGAGCTAAACTATGTCATTTCTTAAGTATATTATGTCATTTTAGAGCTAGTTAAGCATATAAACTAATTTTGGAGGAAAAGATTATAAGTATAGGTCATTTTTAAGCTAGCTAAGCATATTAAGTCATTTTGAAGGAAAAAATGCTAAGTATAGGTCATTTTAGAGCTATCCTAGGTTAAATAGGTCATTTTGGAGCTAATTAAGCTTATTATGTAATTTTTGAGCTAGCTAAGCATATTAATTCATTTTGGAGGAAAAAATGCCAAGTATAGGTCATTTTAGAGCTAGCGTGGGTTGAATAGGTCATTTTGAAGCTAAATAAGGTTATTATGTCATTTTGGAGCTAGCTAAGCATATGAAGTCATTTAGGACCTAAAATATGTCATTTCTTAAGCATACTATATCATTTTAGAGCTAGCTAAGCATATTAAGTCTTTTTTGAGGAAAAGATGCTAAGTATAGGTCATTTTAGAGCTATCCTAGGTTAAATAGGTCATTTTTATGCTAGCTAAGCATATTAAGTCATTTTGGAGGAAAAATGCTAAGTATAGGTCATTTTAGAGCTATCCTAGGTTAAATATGTCATTTTGGAGCTAATTAAGCTTATTATGTCATTTTGGAGCTAGCTAAGCATGTGAAGTCATTTAGGAGCTAAACTATGTCATTTCTTAAGCATATTATGTCATTTTAGAGCTAGTTAAGCATA
>NW_021193377.1:0-1605 GCF_002162155.2 Triticum dicoccoides
CTTGCAGTAGAAGCACTCAGTTTCAGGCTTAGGTCCAGGTTTGGGTTTCTTCTCTTGAGTAGCAACTTTCTTGCTGTTCTTTTTGAAGTTCCCCTTCTTCTTCCCTTTGCCCTTTTTCTTGAAACTAGTGGTCTTATTGACCATCAACACTTGATGCTCCTTCTTGATTTCTACCTCCGCAGCTTTCAGCATTGCGAAGAGCTCGGGAATAGTCTTATTCATCCCTTGCATATTATAGTTCATCACGAAGCTCTTGTAGCTTGGTGGCAGTGATTGGAGAATTCTGTCAATGACGCAATCAACTGGAAGATTAACTCCCAATTGAATCAAGTGATTATTATACCCAGACATTTTGAGTATATGCTCACTGACAGAACTAATCTCCTCCATCTTGCAGCTATAGAACTTATTGGAGACTTCATATCTATCAATCCGGGCATTTGCTTGAATTATTAACTTCAACTCCTGGAACATCTCATATGCTCCATGACGTTCAAGACGTCGTTGAAGTCCCGATTCTAAGCCGTAAAGCATGGCACACCGAACTATCGAGTAGTCATCAGCTTTGCTCTGCCAGACGTTCATAACATCTGGTGTTGCTCCAGCAGCAGGCCTGGCACCCAGCGGTGCTTCCAGGACATAATTCTTCTGTGCAGCAATGAGGATAATCCTCAAGTTACGGACCCAGTCCGTGTAACTGCTACCATCATCTTTCAACTTTGCTTTCTCACGGAACGCATTAAAATTCAACGGAACAACAACACGGGCCATCTAGCTACAATCAAACATAAACACGCAAGATACTATCAGGTACTAAGTTCTTGATAAATTTAGGTTCAATTAATCATATTACTAAAGAACTCCCACTTAGATAGACATCCCTCTAATCCTCTAAGTGATTACGTGATCCAAATCAACTAAACCATGTCCGATCATCACGTGAGATGGAGTAGTTTCATTGCTGAACATCGCTATGTTGATCATATCTACTATATGATTCACGCTTGACCTTTCGGTCTCTGTGTTCCGAGGCCATATCTGTATATGCTTGGCTCGTCAAGTATAACCTAAGTATTCTGCGTGTGCAACTGTTTTGCACCCGTTGTATTTGAACGTAGAGCCTATCACACCCGGTCATCACGTGGTGTCTCAGCACGAAGAACTTTCACAACGGTGCATACTCAGGGAGAACACTTCTTGATAATTAGTGAGAGATCATCTTAAAATGCTACCGTCAATCAAAGCAAGATAAGATGCATAAAAGATAAACATCACATGCAATCAATATAAGTGATATGATATGGCCATCATCATCTTATGCTTGTGATCTCCATCTTCGAAGCACCGTCATGATCACCATCGTCACCGGCGCGACACCTTGATCACCATCATAGCATCGTTGTCGTCTTGCCAATCTTATGCTTCCACGACTATCGCTACCGCTTAGTGGTAAAGTAAAGCATTACAGTGCAATTGCATTGCATACAATAAAGCGACAACCATATGGCTCCTGCCAGTTGCCGATAACTTGGTTACAAAACATGATCATCTCATACAATAAAATTTAGCATCATGTCTTGACCATATCACATCACAACATGCCCT
>NW_021193378.1:0-504 GCF_002162155.2 Triticum dicoccoides
GAAGAAGAAGAAGAAGAAGAAGAAGAAGAAGAAGAAGAAGAAGAAGAAGAAGAAGAAGAAGAAGAAGAAGAAGAAGAAGAAGAAGAAGAAGAAGAAGAAGAAGAAGAAGAAGAAGAAGAAGAAGAAGAAGAAGAAGAAGAAGAAGAAGAAGAAGAAGAAGAAGAAGAAGAAGAAGAAGAAGAAGAAGAAGAAGAAGAAGAAAAAGAAGAAGAAGAAGAATAGGAGGAGGAGGGAGAGTGAGGAGGAGGAGGAGAAGAAGAAGAAGAAGAAGAAGAAGAAGAAGAAGAAGAAGAAGAAGAAGAAGAAGAAGAAGAAGAAGAAGAAGAAGAAGAAGAAGAAGAAGAAGAAGAAGAAGAAGAAGAAGAAGAAGAAGAAGAAGAAGAAGAAGAAGAAGAAGAAGAAGAAGAAGAAGAAGAAGAAGAAGAAGAAGAAGAAGAAGAAGAAGAAGAAGAAGAAGAAGAAGAAGAAGAAGAAGAAGAAGAAGAAGAAGAAGAAGAAGAAGAA
>NW_021193379.1:0-585 GCF_002162155.2 Triticum dicoccoides
GCCGGAGCGCCACGCCACCAGCCCGTCTGCCTGCCTCCCCCGCCAGCGCGACACCGCGGCGCTTCTTCTCGGTGCCGCCCCGATCCCCTGGCCTTATCCCCCTCTCTCTCCCGTGCTGCTCTCTCTCTCTCTCTCACGGCCGAACACCACCGTCGCCGCCGTTCGCCATAGCCACCGTCTCCGACCACCCCTCGCTCCCCCGACTAGCTCAGGAGCTCCACCTCGACTCCCTCTTCCTCCCCACCGCTCCACAGCTCCCCGGAAGCCCTGCATCGCCGCCACGTCGCCGTTCCCCTCTTCGGGCTCCGACCACCGTCGCCGTCGATTCGCCGTCTCCAGCGCGTCCCCGAGCCCACTTCGACGCCCACTGCAACCGTGGTGAGCTACGCCACCGTTTCCCCCTCTCCTTCCCCTCGTTTCCCCACCGTAGCCTCCTCCCCACCACGGCCGAACCTCCGCCGTCGCCGAGCTCGCCGTCGACGCAGCTCCGGTGACCATTTGGTCACCCCGGCGAGTCCAACGAGTTCGCAAGACCCCGTAGAGCATCCCTAGCGCCTCGCTTCGCTCGACTTCGAGCTCCAACCC
>NW_021193380.1:0-1392 GCF_002162155.2 Triticum dicoccoides
TGTATAGGGCTGCAGTTTAGTCTGTGCGAGGTGAAATACCGACGGGGCGACTTAGGATGGTTGGAAAGGAACGAACGACGGACTTTCCACACACACACACACACACACACACACACACACACACACACACACACACACACACACACACACACACACACACACACACACACACACACACACACACACACACACACACAAGAAAACAGAAAAAAAATCCACATCCAATTTTCAATTCCAATTCCAATTTGCGAGAGGATGTGGCAACAAGTCCATTGACCAACTCTTGGCAATCTGTCTCTATTATCACATGCCGATAGTCTCAAAATTTAGCAAATAACACGCCTTCCTGCAATGCCATAGATTCAGCCATTAAAGGATCATTCACTCCCTGGAAAGGTTTGCTCCAAACTCCGAGCAATGAGGAGGACCATACCACCCGACCCACACCAACCTTAATCTCATCATCAAGGTTTAGAGGGTTTTTCGTCTGTGCGAGGTGAAATACCACGTGGACGAGAGGGCGACGTACGATTGTTGGAATAGTAACGGACGAAGAAACGCTCCGTACTTTTCCCCACACAAATCCACATCCAATTTCCGAGAGGTGGTCGTTCTCTTCTATATACCGAGACGGATTGGAAGAGATCTGTCGTATACTCATAAATACAGTACATCTTGCGGCACATCGGCAATACAGACAAGATATAGAGAGACACACGGCGATTAACGATCTTTGTGCTGCACCTGCACGTGGAATCGTATCGAAACGGATCGAACGCTTTTGTCGGCGCTTTCATATTCTTGTTCCTCACTTGCAGTTGGAGAGCTCGATCGTATAGTAGCTATGTCGTGGTCTTCCCCGGAAAGCATGCTCTTCGTCGGAGCATCGGCCGTTGCCAGCGCTGCTCTAGCCTGGGCAACGTGGACGTTGCTCGACGAGTTCAAGTACGACAAACGCCCTTCGGAAACAAACTACAACGAACTCATCGGCGTCAAGCCCCTGGACGCCACCGGCAGCCTCAGGACCTTGGATGCTACCACGACCGACCCCGTCATCGGCCGCGACGACGAGATTGACCGCGTCGTCTGCATCCTCTGCCGGCGCACGAAGAACTGCGCCGCGCTCGTCGGCGCCGCGGGGGTCGGCAAGACGGCCATCGTTGAGGGCCTCGCACAGCGCATCGCGGCCGGGAACGTCCCCGAGACGCTTGTCGGCGCACGCATAGTGGAGGTTGACATGGGGGCCATGATGGCCGGGACGCACTGGCGCGGCATGTTTGAGCAGCGCATCAAAGACGCCATCAAGGAGGCAGAGGAGGCGGAAGGCAAGGTCATCTTGTTCATCGACGAGATGCACATGGTCGTTGGCGCCGGCGGGCACAAGGGAGGCCC
>NW_021193381.1:0-1276 GCF_002162155.2 Triticum dicoccoides
AAGTGTTCCAGAGCAGTAGCAAGCTACCATGGCTCAGCGGTAACACTAGGAGACATTTCCCGGTAAGAGAGGCTACTAAAGATAAACAACTAGATAGTCAGATCCCACACATACCAAGCATTTCAATCATACACACAATATGCTCGATATGTGCAAATACAACGAAGCATCACAACATGACTCTACGACACAAGTATTTTATTTAAGGCTCAGGGAGCCATACATAACATACACAAAGGTACGGGTCTCACGACCCAACATACAAGTCATACAGTCATACAAACCAGCAGCGGAAGTAACTTGTCTGAGTACAGACAACTAGTAAAATAAAGGAGGCTTGGAAAGCCTAGCTATACTACGTGGTCCTTCACAAGCTCAGGGTCACCACCTGGGTCTTTAGCCTACTCGTTGATGTCAACGTCTACATAGAACCCATCAGAAGGGGTTGCAGCGTCTGCTGTAAAAATGTAGATTATAGCAACATGAGTACAAGGGTACTCAGCAAGTCTTACATCAGATCCTACATACATGCATGTTATCAAGAAGGGTTGGTGGAGTTATTGCAGCAAGCCAGCTTTGACTCTTGGCTAGGCTATCCTACGATACTCCAACTTGAAATGGTTTTGCGCACACGACTCCACTACTCACCACTTCAATACACCACCGAGGATCCACCTCCGTCTTCCTACGGAAGAGCCATCCTCGGCACTCACTCTTATCTTGAGGCTTTTAGTAGTTTCCATTTACTTGTCTATGAACTGTATAGGCAACCAAGTAGTCCTTTACCGCGGACGCGGCTATTCGAATAGATCATGTTAACCCTGCAGGGGTGTACTTCTTCATACACGCTCTCACCACTTATCGTCGTTTACACGACATGTACTCGGCAACCTTCAAGCGGAAGCCCAACGTGGGTGTCGGCCACGACCTACCTAATCACCTAAGCCTCTAGTCCAGGTTTATCGCCTATTCAGGTTCCATCCGCAGGGAGTCCGGCCGAGGTTTCCCATACGGCCCCGAACGATGTGAACAGGGTTCCCGAGATACCTAACGGGTATTCGGTACACCCGGCCACGTACCTACCGCATCACAGCCCACCCCTACGGTCAGCGCTGTCCACGGCCTCCAGTAGGCTACAAACACCAGAAACTACTTGCAACTCCTGGACGGAGAACTAGGGTGAATAAGAAGCCGAGAGGGTCCATTGGTTTCGGGCCCAATGCATGGTAGTAGCTGATTCTTAAATCACACATACAGATCTCAGTGCTTAAGGTCG
>NW_021193382.1:0-1289 GCF_002162155.2 Triticum dicoccoides
TTTAAGAAACGACAACTTAGGTTTCTCTAAACCATAATTCATACGGTGTCATCTCATCGGAATTACGTGGTGCCCTATTTAAAGTGAATGTGGTTGTCTCTAATGCCTAACCCATGAACGATAGTGGTAATTCGATAAGAGACATCATGGCACGCACCATATCCAATAGGGTGCAACTATGATGTTCGGACACACCATCACACTATGGTGTTCCAGGCGGTATTAATTGTGAAACAATTTCCACAATGTCTTAATTGTGTGCCAAAACTCGTAACTCAGATATTCATCTCTATGATCGTATCATAGACATTTTATCCTCTTGTCACAATGAACTTCTACTTCACTCTGAAATTATTTGAACCATTCAATAATTCAGACTTGTGTTTCATCAAGTAAATATTCTCAACATCTACTCGAATCATCTGTGAAGTAAGAACATAACGATATTCACTGCATGCCTCAGCACTCATTGGACTGCACACATCAAAATGTGTTACTTCCAACAAGTTACTATCTTGTTCCATCTTACTGAAACCGAGGCTTTTCAGTCATCTTGCCCATGTGGTATGATTTGCATATCTCAAGTGATTCAAAATCAAGTAAGTTCAAACGGTCCATTTGCATGGAGTTTCTTCATGCATATATACCAATAGACATGGTTCGCATGTCTCAAACTTTTCAAAAATGAGTGAGTCCAAAGATCCATCAACATGGAGCTTCTTCATGCATTTTATACCGATATGACTTACGTGGCAGTGCCACAAGTAAGTGGTACTATCATTACTATCTTATATCTTTTGGCATGAAAATGTGTATCACTACGACCGAGATTCAATAAACCATTCCTTTAGGTGCAAGACCATTGAAGGTATTATTCAAATAAACAGAGTAACCATTATTCTCCTTAAATGAATAACCATATTGCGATAGACATAATCCAATCATGTCTATGCTCAACGCAAACACCAATCTCGGTGGTAGAGGGAGCGTGCGATGCTTGATCATATCAACCTTGGAAACACTTCCAACATATATCGTCAGCTCACCTTTAGCTAGTCTCCGTTTATTCCGTAGCTTTTATTTCGAGTTACTAACACTTAGCAACCGAACCGGTATCCAATACCCTGGTGCTACTAGGAGTACTAGTAAAGTACACATTAACATAATGTATATCCAATATACTTCTATCGACCTTGCCAGCCTTCTCATCTACCAAGTATCTAGGGTAATTCCGCTCTAGTGACTGTTCCCCTTATTACAGAAGCACTTAGTCTCGGGTTTGGGTTCAA
>NW_021193383.1:0-1527 GCF_002162155.2 Triticum dicoccoides
AAGGCAAGACTTTTGTTGCTAAATTCGGAAACTTTCTGGAGAAGGAGTTTCTCTCGAAAGAAGTGAGTGGGAGGAAAGTAGAACTTGACGAGGTAACTGTACCTGCTCCCTTACTGGAAAGTAGTACATCATAGAAAACTGTTTCAGTGACACCTACACCAGTTAGTGAGGAAGCTAATGATAATGATCATGAAACTTTAGATCAAGATACTACTGAACCTCGTAGATCAACCAGAGTAAGATCCGCACCAGAGTGGTACGGTAATCCTGTTCTGGAAGTCATGCTACTAGATCATGATGAACCTACGAACTATGAAGAAGCGATGGTGAGCCCAGATTCCGCAAAGTGGCTTGAAGCCATGAAATCTGAGATGGGATCCATGTATGAGAACAAAGTATGGACTTTGGTTGACTTACCCGATGATCGGCAAGCAATTGAGAATAAATGGATCTTCAAGAGGAAGACGGACGATGATAGTAGTGTTACTATCTACAAAGCTAGAATTGTCGCAAAAGGTTTTCGACAAGTTCAAGGTGTTGAAAACGATGAGAGTTTCTCACTCGTATCTATGCTTAAGTCTGTTCGAATCATGTTAGCAATTGCCGCATTTTATGAAATCTGGCAAATGGATAAACAAAACTACATTCCTTAATAGATTTATTAAAGAAGAGTTGTATATGATACAACCAGAAGGTTTTGTCAATCCTAAAGGTGCTAACAAAATATGCAAGCTCCAGCGATCCATCTATGGACTGGTGCAAGCATCTCGGAGTTGGAATATACGCTTTGATAAGTTGATCAAAGCATATAGTTTTATACAGACTTGCGATGAAGCCTGTATTTACAAGAAAGTGAGTGGGAGCACTACAACATTTCTGATAAGTATATGTGAATGACATATTGTTGATCGGAAATAACGTAGAATTATTCTGTAAAGCATAAAGGAGTGTTTTGAAAGGAGTTTTTCAATGAAAGACTTCGGTAAAGCTGCTTACATATTGAGCTTCAAGATCTATAGAGATAGATCAAGACGCTTAATAAGTTTTTACAATGAGTACATACCTTGACAAGATTTTGAAGTAGTTCAAAATGGAGCAGTCAAAAGAAAGAGTTCTTGCCTGTATTACAAGGTGTGAAGTTGAGTAAGACTCAAAGCCCGACCACAGCAGAAGATAGAAAAAGAATGAAAGTCATTCCCTATGCCTTAGCCATAGGTTCTATAAAGTATGTCATGCTGTGTACCAGATCTATTGTATACCCTGCACTGATTTGGCAAGGGAGTACAATAATGATCTAGGAGTAGATCACTGGACATCGGTTAGAATTATCCTTAGTGAAATAAGGATATGTTTCTCGATTATGGACGTGACAAAAAGGTTCGTCGTAAAGGGTTACGTCGATGCAAGTTTTTGACACTGATCCAGATGATTCTAAGTCTCAATCTGGATACATATTGAAAGTGGGAGCAATTAGCTAGAGTAGCTCCGTGCAGAGCATTGTTGACATAGAAATTCGCAAAATACTTA
>NW_021193384.1:0-8234 GCF_002162155.2 Triticum dicoccoides
TCTTCTCTGAATTCTTTTATGTATGATTGGTTATCTTTGCAAGTCTCTTTGAATTATCAGTTTGGTTTGGCCTACTAGATTGATCTTTCTTGCAACGGGAGAAGTGCTTAGCTTTGGGTTCAATCTTGTGGTGTCCTTTCCCAGTGACAGTAGGGGCAGCAAGGCACGTATTGTATTGTTGCCATCGAGGATAACAAGATGGGGTTTATTTCATATTGCATGAGTTTATCCCTCTACATCATGTCATCTTGCTTAAAGCGTTACTCTGTTCTTATGTACTTAATACTCTTGATGCATGCTGGATAGCGGTCGATGTGTGGAGTAATAGTAGTAGATGAAGGGAGGAGTCGGTCTAATTGTTTCAGACGTGATGCCTATATACATGATCATACCTAGATATTCTCATAACTATGCTCAATTCTGTCAATTGCTCAACAGTAATTTGTTTACGCACCGTGAATACTTATGCTCTTGAGAGAAGCCACTAGTGAAACCTATGGCCCCCGGGTCTATCTTCCATCATATTAATCTTACAATACTTAGTTATTTCCTTTGCCATTTATTTTACTTTGCATCTTTATCATAAAAATACCAAAAATATTATCTTATCATATCTATCAGATCTCACTCTCGTAAGTGACCGTGTAGGGATTGACAACCCCTTATCGCGTTGGTTGCGAGAATTTATTTGTTTGTGTAGGTGCGAGGGACTCGTGCGTGGCCTCCTACTGGATTGATACCTTCGTTCTCAAAAACTGAGGGAAATACTTACGCTACTTTGCTACATCACCCTTTCCTCTTCAAGGGAAAACCAACGCAAGTGCTCAAGAGGTAGCAGTCAGCATGGTTTGCTAGTCCACCACAACAGAGATCATTTCCGACATGATGTTGGTTCCATCGATGTGAGTTTCGAGGACTTACATATCTTCTTCAACTTCAACATGCTCGATGCCACTCTTGTCAGATGACTGATTTTTTAAGTACTTAACAAACTCTAATCAACTTCTCCATACAAGGTTGTAAATGATAAACAACTAACTGCATTTTATTCCTCTCAGGGGATTGAACGCGCAGGGAAGAAAAAGGGAGAGTGTGTATTTCATAGATCCTGAATTAGCAAATGGCACAACAATACATGGTAAGGACCTACTGGACTGGGCCGTTAACACGGTCGTCCGTCTCTTCGAAAACACGTCCCATGCAGAATCATTTCTGTGGCCATATCATGAACGGTAAGTCAAGTAAACAACCACACATGCACTTATTGTCTTTTAGATTTCGACATAATTCGTAAGTTCATGGCTTTCTTAATATGTAGCAATCACTGGATATTGGTATTCATTGTTCCGAACAAGAACACAATTTACTACATCGATTCTCTCAGAGAGTCAACAAACGCTCAGGATCTGACGCATCTTCAGAAATTCATGGATAGGTATTGAATTCTATGATGTTGAAATTAATTTGCATTCATATATGGTTCAATAATTGATGTTGTCAAAATTCATCATCATTTGCAGTGTGCTCGCATTGTGGAAAACTAAACCAAGGAACCTGTTCAAGAGGGGACTACCTCTGCAGCACGAGATCGTTTCTCCGATAACACACCGAAATCCATTATTTTCCGAAAATTTATTCAACATTCTGCAAATACCTTTCCTTATGCTAGTCAAATGTTCAAACTTCTAAATAAACCTCTTTCTATTTTGTCCAAAGAAAAAATAATACATCTAACACCGGTTAGGTTGTTCCTAATAGGACAAATACATGACTATTTCTGTACAAAAAAATCCAGTGTCCTCAGCAAGAAGCAGGGACCAACCTTTGTGGATACTATGTTTGCAGACACATGATCTCCATTTGCGAATTCATTGATAGTTGTGACGACCCTCGCGAATTAGTACCAGTAAGTCTATCTTAATTAATATCTTCTACTCCACTCATATGCCACATTCTGATCTTAAAAATACTGCAGGTCATCTTAAAACCGAGGACCCCTGAACCGCTCCCGGCTGGTGAATTGCTGATAGTTCGGAGATTTATCAGCGACTTCTTCCTGGATCACTACATCAATTCCACTGGTGATAATGAAGATTTCAGCATGCCTTCTCCTAAAACATTGAGTAAGAGTTAGCCGCTAAACATATACGCATGGGTCCATTATTTTCCATCTGATGAGGTCTTCGTATTTCGTACACTAAGATTAATTATGCAATGCATATATGTTTGGACAAATCATTGGAATTTAGCTACCATATGTTCAATTGCAATTGTTGCAAAATCTGATGAATGTTCTTCCTGTGGACACTATTTGTTCAATTGAATATTGTGGTGAATTTGCTTTTTTGCATGCCGATTCAAAATGGGATATTTTTGTTTATTTGTTCAATTGAACATTGTGCCGAATTTTCTTTTTGCATGCCGATTAAAAATGTGATACTTTTGTTTATTTTTTCAATTGAATATTGTGGCGAATTTGCTTTTTGCATGCCGATTCAAAATGGGATATTTTTGTTTTAACTTGGAAATTGCTCCGCACACGGTTTGAACTAAATGAGTGTGTGCCATCCACATCGGAAAGCATACATCAGTCGTAGCCGAACCGTCGGTGCTACACAGTAGATCGCAAATGATTTGCAGTGCTACTACGTGTGCGTAGGGTCCCCAGAACCATTTGTGACCGCGTTATCGCACATGAGAACTCGGAGTAAACCGTGCCCAATGTAAAATACAATCTCAGTCGTAATTTTTTTAGGAAACGTGTGGGTTCCCAAACGAAAAGCACACGTCACTCTTGTGGCAACCATCGGTGATACGCAACAAATCACAAACGGTCTGTAGCACTTGTATGTGTGAGAAGGGGCTCCTGAACCGTTTGTGATAGAACAGTATCGTAGACGGTAATTATTGGGAAACATGTGCGATGGAGTCTTGCATGGCAGACGGGTTACGCAGAAAACTCGTGTGCGATGGGGGCACAAATCGCATACAGTTCATATGTTGGACTGTGTGCCTTACATAATGTTTCCCAAACAGTTCATTACGACAGACCATATGGTTTCACTATGTCATTAGAAATGTTTAATCACCGATACCACATGTGCGAAAGAATTTAGTGTGTGCTGCATCGCACATGATTACATTTTGGAAGGCCTCTGGATCACTGCTCCAATTCCCCGTCGGTTTTTGGGTCATGTGGGAAGGACACCCTATCACCCACACTCACTTGGCGACGGTCCCAAATGCCGTCGCAGAAAGGGGTTAAAAACCATTTGTATAGCACCGACGCGAATGAGTGCTTGTTCATCGTTCTTTTCCAGCTACTTGGGGACTTCTTTTTCTTTTGTTGTGACTTTTCTTGATGTTCTCTGTTGCCGCACACTTCTCTTCCTCTCCCTCCGTGTCATGGGTCTTGCTCTGGAGGGTCCTTGGGCCATATCTCGTCGATGACTTTCTTGGTTCCTCCGGCTTTGATACGTCTCCAACGTATCTAATTTTCCTAATACTTTTCCTCTTGTTTTGGACTCTAATTTGCATGATTTGAATGAAACTAACCCCAGACTGAGGCTGTTTTCAGCAGAACTACCATGGTGTTGTTTTTGTGCAGAAATAAAAATTCTCGTAATGGAACGAAACTTTGCGAGGAGTTTTTATACAATAAAAGAGAATTTCTAGAGCCAAGAACCACCGTAGGGGGGCACCTGGGTGGACAAAACCCACCAGGGTGCGCCTGCCCCCCAGCCACTCCCAGGTGCATTATCCCCACCTGGTGGCCCCATAGACCCTGAAACCGATGCTATAAAATCCTATTTTTCCAGAAAAAATCAAGGAGAAAGAATTATCGCGTTCCACGAGACGGATCCACCATCACCTCCTATTCTTCATTGGGAGGCCAGATCTGGAGTTCGTTTGGGGCTCCGAAGAGGGGGATCTTCGATCTTCGTCATCAACAACCCTGCTCCATCGCCAATTCCATGATGCTCCCCACCGGGAGTGAGTAATTCCTTCGTAGGCTCTCTGGTCGGTGATGAGTTGGATGAGATTCATCATGTAATCTAGTTAGTTTTGTTAGGGCTTGATCCCTAGTATCCACTTTGTTTTGAGATTGATGTTGATATGACTTTGCCATGCTTAATGCTTGTCACTTTAGGCCCAGGTGCCATAATTTCAAATCTGAACCATTTATGTTATCACCATTATATCCATGTTCTAGATCCGATCTTGCAAGTTATAGTCACCTACTACGTGTTATGATCTGGAAACCCCGGAGTGACAATAGTCGGGACCACTTCCGGTGATGACCGTAGTTTGAGGAGTTCATGTATTCACCGGGTGTTAATTCTTTGTTCCGGTTTTCTATTAAAAGGAGGCCTTAATATCCCTTAGTTTCCAATAGGACCCTGCTGCCATGGGAGGGTAGGACAAAAGATGTCATGCAGGTTCTTTCCATAAGCACGTATGACTATTTACGAGATACATGCCTACATTATATTTATGAACTGGAGCTAGTGCTGTATCGCCCTAAGTTATGACAGTCCCATGACGAATATCATCCAAAAAATCGCCGATCCATTAATGCCTACGAATTTCTATCATATTGTTTTTGCTAAGTTACTACTGCTATCGTAATTGTTGCACTTGCTACTAAATTACTATTATCACTGTTACCGTTGCTATTGCCACTACTACCAAACTATCATATTACAGTGCTACTGATCACTTTGTTGCAGATAATTAATTTTCAGGTGTGACTAAATTTACAACTTAGTTGCTAATACTTACAAATATTCTTTGGCTCACCTTGTGTCAAATCTGTAAATTTTGGTTGAATACTCTACCCTCGAAAACTATTGCGACCCCCTATACTTGTGGGTTATCAAGACCTTCACCTTAATAAGTCCAAGGGTAAAATACATGGTGGCATTTACACTACTGGTTTGTCGGCTCGCTTTAATGTTGAGATATGCCTGCATGATTATACTTTTCTCAAGGTTTACCTAGATCGCACAGCCATGGAATACCACCAGTTTATTGCTACTGATTATCTTAATATCCCTATTCCGTATAACCTGGTTTATAGTGTGAGAACTCATGATATTATTCCATTGTCTACACCTGCTTTGTTTGATATTATTGCCAAGGGCAGATACAGGATTATGCCTGCAGACATCATCGCTTACCGGAACAACCAGGCTGCAGCAGAGGAGGAACCTCAACAGTGGGATCCATGGGTGCCCGCTCCTCAGCAATTCGACTACTGATCGATTACCAAGTTAGGCCAAAAGCCTAATCTTGGGGGAGTACGTATTTCCACCAACATTACATTCATGTTCACAGATTTCATTCTAGTTGTCGGTGTCCACACTTTTTCATTGTATTATCCATGTTAAATTGATTTTCTCGCTTTCTTTTTGTGTGTTTGAAAAACTTTGAGAAAATCCAAAAAATATTTCATGCTTCTTTTAGATTTTTCTTTCTAGAGTAGTTAGCTATAGCACTAAAAAGGAAATCCAAAAATATTTCCTTGTTCTTCTTTTGCTTGTTGGGAGCTTTCCCGTGTAAATAGTTTTTCTCATTTTTGCTTTTCCCTTTTATATGCTTGTTCATGAAAACAAAAAACTCCAAAAATATTTCACGGTGTTTCTTTGAGTTTCTTTTTTTATTTGAGTCGTACTGAGGAGAAGACCACGATGAAAATGTTGAGTGGCTCTCATATGCATTATTGTTGATCTAACAAAGAGCCCATTTTACCTTGTCTTCTCCTTTTGAATAAAGTGTTTGCAGATTCCATCTTCATCCATGGTACTCTGGCACTATTACTTTTTTCATATCATTCGGTCGTGCAAGTGAAAGGCAATAATGACGATATTTGATGAACTGGCTATGGCAGAGAGAAACGAGTATGAACTCGACTTGTTTTGGTTTTGTAAATATGTTTAACCTAGTATCCATGCTTCAACCCGTTATGATTAAACATGTTTGCAGTGACAATTAGAGATTATAGTTTCTCATGCCATGGATAAGTAGTTAGAGTGGATAATGATTTATCTTGGATGTCAACATTGCGTTAAAATGATTGTGATGTAGTATGATGATATGGTATCCTCCTTTGAATGTTCGAGTGGCTTGACTTGGCACATGTTCATGCATGTAGTTGAATCAAAACCAACATAGCCTCTATGATATTTATGCTCATGGTGTTCATATCCTACTCATGCTAGTGCCCAATGTTAGTTATGCATAATGCATGTTCATGACCGTTGTTGCTCTCTAGCTGGCCGCTTCTCAACCTATTTGCTAGCCTTCGCTTGTACTAAGTGGGAATTCTGCTTGTACATTAAAAACCTTGAACCCAAGTTATTCCAGATGAGTCCACTATACCTACCTATATGCGGTATTACCCCGCCGTCCTAAGTAAATTTGCACGTGCCACCTCTAAAAACTTCAAATAAATATCCTTTTTGTGTGCCTGGATCGTTCATGCAACGACAGGAGGTAGTCGGTATCTTCCATGCTAAGCGGGTTATTCTCAGGTTGAGTGTTTATTCACTTGCCACTGCACGAGAAAAGGGCGGTAATAGGGATTCCTAGTCCCAAACTCAATTTGGAAATAACTAAACAAAACTCCCCCGGGACTATTGTTGGTATGGACGACACCCGTTGTTTCGGACAAGCCGTGGAGTGTGATTGTTGGTGGAGGGGGAGTAAACCTTTACGTTTATCGCGTGGGAACCACCAGTAGCGTGCTTAGCATGGAACATATTGATAACTAATGGTCATGAAGTAAACAAGAAGGGTGCATGTCTCAAAATATCATTTACCTCTGTTTTAAAAACTTGAGCTCTGGCACCTCTGCAAATCACTGCTTCCCTCTACGAAGGGACCATCTATTTACTTTTATGTTGTGTCATCACCTTCTAAAATAAGCACCAGAACCTGAGAGCACTGTTGTCATGCTGATGCATTGTGTGTAGCTAATGTTGGTGCATCATGACTGGATCTTTTCTACCATGAATTAATGTTTAGTCGCTACTTGAACTTTGGAGGTGCTCTGCATTTATGTTTTGCGGTCTTAGAAAGGGCTAGCCAGATACCAATATTGTCATATTATATCATGATTGTTTTGACAACTGACCCAAGACATGAATCGGAGCTGATGCATATAAGGCCAAACTCGCGACGCTGAAGTACACTATAGAGCTGTTCGGACTTTGTCGGCAACTCGTTTGCTCCCATACCGAGCCCTTGGCAAGTTATGCCGAGGTGTACATTTGAGACAACCGTAGGGGCAAAACTCGGTCCTTTTAGAAAAGAATGGATTATTTTTACTGGGATCTGAGTGATGTGCCAATCATGTATGTAGATAACAAGGCCGCAACCCCGGCTATTTGATATGCCAGGGGTCGAAGGCGGAGGAGAAAGGCACTTTACAGGCTCAAAATAGAGAATGCGGTCTACAAAAAGTTATTTTGGACCACATGTCGCACGTCTGCGCTGCCTATCCTCGGTGAAGGGACTCCTTGACGGAAATAGCCCTTGGGTGAGTGTACGAACCCGAACTCCGATAGAGTCCGAGGCCAGCCATTGAGCCACCTCTGGAGGGAAACAAGAAAAAGGAAGAAGGAAAATTTTTTAGAAAAAAGAGAAGGTTATGGGAGTACTTTCAGGTCCGTCCGTATTGTGCTTTTGCCGGTGGCCAGGGTATTTTAAGTGCGTAGTTATGTATGCGCGGTACAGATTGTCCGTGTATATGCGGCGGACGGCGGAAGCCGAACTGCTAGTCATGTATGGGATTTGAACGGTCATGTTGAATGGAGACCGGTGGCTTAATGGCCGACGAGGTATGCGGTGTAATGCCCCCGTTGTGTAGTTCGGCAGATATAGCCGTAGTGTGATCCTCTGCACGGAGAGAGCGCTCCATGCGTCCCCCTGTAGGGGACTGTGCCATGTGTACCATGTTCACTGTCTTTACTTCGGGGGGAAACTGATTCTGATCCCTGGTGTTTGGTAGGCGAGTTTTGTCGTCGTCACCGTCGTCGGGTGGCTTCTTCCCCTTGTATTCAATGCTTAACTTGCCGGCCTATTTGAAGACCCAACAGCTTCTGTTGGTGTGGTTAGCTGGTTTATTTGGTTGGCCGTGAATCTGGTAGGGCCTATCCAATATCTTATCCAAGTTGGATAGTCCATCTCTGTTTGCCTTGAATGGCTTCTTCCATTGACCGGGTTTGGGGCCG
>NW_021193385.1:0-1671 GCF_002162155.2 Triticum dicoccoides
GATACTAACGAATATTGCCAGACATATGGAAAGCATCCATAATGCAAGCAGACAAGTATTGCAGAGCAATAAGCTATTAAGGATTTTTGGAGGATCAAATAGTATTTCGAAGACCATTGTGAAACACATGAACAACTGGGGGATGAGCGGATACTCGATAAGTGCGAGAATTATCCATAGGGGTATTCAGGTGACAAGGAACAGCAAGGCGATAAGCTCAAAGGATTATCGAGACAACGACGAGTGTTTCGAGGTATCTGGTAATAACAAGACCAACTGGGGATGAATGTAAGAATAACAACTGCAAGTAGTTATCCATAAGGGTTGACGGTGGAAGGGGAATTGCAAATGCGATGAACATAAGTTCTCGGGTTAACAACGGCGAGTATCTTCAGGGTCTTCACGTGCCGCAGACGATCATCATTAATAAGGGGCTCTCCGGGTGAAAGTGATAACGAGATCCTAATGTTAGATTTAGCAGAAATCATTTAACCCGAATAGAAGAGAAATAAGAGTCCCAGAGTATAGGTCGAGGAATAAAAGATCCTACTACCACCCAATGGCGACGTGGGCCCGTAAGGCACACAGCCATGTTAGTAAAAGTTTTGCAATGTCTAGACTCGACTTCGGCCAAGGAGTGTGGAAGGGGGATTCCTACAGGCAGTCGGCTCTGATACCAACTTGTGGCGCCCCCGATTTAATCGTACACTAATCATGCACGCAAATGTGTACGATCCAGATCAGGGACTCACGGGAAGATATCACAACACAACTCTACAAATAAAATAAGTCATACAAGCATCATAATACAAGCCAGGGGCCTCGAGGGCTCGAATACAAGTGCTCGATCATAGACGAGTCAGCGGAAGCAACAATATCTGAGTACAGACATAAGTTAAACAAGTTGCCATAAGATGGCTAGCACAAACTGGGATACAGATTGAAAGAGGCGCAGGCCTCCTGCCTGGGATCCTCCTAAACTACTCCAGGTCGTCGTCAGCGGGCAGCACGTAGTAGTAGGCACCTCTGGTGTAGTAGGGGTCGTCGTCGACGGTGGAGTCTGACTCCTGGACTCCAGCATCTGGTTGCGACAACCAGGTAGAAGGGAAAGGGGGAAAAGAGGGAGAAAAGCAACCGTGAGTACTCATCCAAAGTACTCGCAAGCAAGGAACTACACTACATATGCATGGATATATGTGTAAGGAGGCCATATCAGTGGACTGAACTGCAGAATGCCAGAATAAGAGGGGGATAGCTAATCCTGTCGAAGACTACGCTTCTGGCAGCCTCCGTCTTGCAACAGGCAGAAGAGGGTAGGTCGAAGTCCTCCAAGTAGCACCTCCAAGTAGCATCTCATAGCATAATCCTACCCGGCGATCCCCTCCTCATATCCCTGAGGTAGAGCGACCACCGGTTGTATCTGGCACTTGGAAGGGTGTGTTTTATTAAGTATCCGGTTCTAGTTGTCATAAGGTCAAGGTACAACTCCAAGTCGTCCTGTTACCGAAGATCACGGCTATTCGAATAGATTAACTTCCCTGCAGGGGTGCACCACATAGCCCAACACGCTCGATCCCATTTGGCCGGACACACTTTCCTGGGTCATGCCCGGCCTCGGAAGATCAACACGTCGCAGCCCCACCTAGGCTCAACAGAGAGGCCAGCACGCCG
>NW_021193386.1:0-1121 GCF_002162155.2 Triticum dicoccoides
ACATCCCCAGCGGCTATGACCTCGCCAACGTCTGCAACGGCCTCCTCTGCTACGTGCACGGCAGCGGCCCCGAGGCGCCGGCGGTGGTATGTAACCCTGTCACCGGCGAGACGCTGGCGCTTCCCAGGGCACCGCCGCTCACAGGAACCAAGGATAAGACACATCTCTTCGCCTTGGGATTCAGTCCACCCACCAATGAGTATAAGTTGTTCAGGTTCTCTAAGGTGCACATGGCCGTGTACACCTTAGGCGACACTCGGCGCTGGCGGCAGCACTCGTTCCACTCACCATCTCATCCGGCTGAAATCCTGACTTGGCCGCCACTGCTGATCGACGGCAAGCTGTATGTGGTGACGATAGGTTGGAAGCGAGTGTTGGTAGTCGATGTGCTTACTGAGACATACTGCACGTACCGTCTCCGAGAGCATGAGACTCTCGACTATGCCAAGCGGCTAATGGGTGCCTTCGAGCTCGACGGCCAGTTGTGCTTCGTCAAACACGTCTGTTACGTGGGCCCTCACTTTTGGGTCATGTCACTGCCGAAGGATGACAAGCCTCCACAATGGGATCTGCGCTATAACTTCCACATCAAGGAACCTTTCTACATCTTCAGGCCATGGAGCGCCTCGGCTGACGATGGCGACAAGATGCTCTGCTACATGAACGACGAAACTTTGTACAAGTATGACACGAGAACATGCTCACCGCTGATGCCTGACCAGGGTCAACAGCTGCGGTGGGACCAAAGGCTCCAGATCCCGGTGTTTCAAATATCAGGGAAAATTTTGAAATGCGACTTTATCATCCGTGGGGGTTATCGCCCCACCCTGCTCTCGCCTCTCACCTTTGCGTTACCGCCTTCCCAAGCTGATGAAGACAGAGAAAAATACAGACGCCAATTCAAGCACACCCTGTCAAGTGTACTATATGGTACCATCAACAAATTAAGAAGAAGAAAGCAAAAGGAAAAAGAATAGATGACAAAAGTTATACTCATTTGTTGATAGCTGATGTCAACTAAAAGCATTAGAAAATCAATAACATATGCATACATATCGGCGTGGAATCATGTTAACATGCATCTTTTTTCCTTCTAAGAATGCATGCATCTTCGATCTGGT
>NW_021193387.1:0-1093 GCF_002162155.2 Triticum dicoccoides
GGCCCAAACTGCGATTGTTGATGACATACATGTAAGCGCACCTTGGGGTTCAACAACTATGGAAATCTCTTCGGGACCCCAAAACGGTGAGTAATAGTCCACGAAACGAGTCAGAATCGACAAAAACCATGAGTGTTGATGACCGATACGTAAACGCACCCCGGGGTTTGTTAATCAAGGAAAGCACTCCGGGACCCCAAAACAGTGAGTAATAGTCCATGAAACGGGCCAGAATCGGCCAAAACTACGAGTGCCACAAAACGAGCCCGAATCGGCCGAAACTGCGAGTGTTGATGATCGACACGTGAACGCACCCCGGGGTTTGTTAATTGCGCAAGTCACACCGGGACCCCAAACAGTGAGTAATAGTCCACGAAACGGGCCAGAATCGGCCACAACTATGAGTGTTCATGACCGGCACGTAAACGCATTTTGGGGTTCAACAACTATGGAAATCGCTTCGGGACCCCTAAATGTTGAGTAATAGTCCTCGAATCGCGTCAGAATTGGCCCAAACTGTGAGTGTTGAGGACAGACACGCAAATGCACCCCGGGAATTGTCAATCATGGAAATCGCTCTGGGACGCCAAAATGGTGAATAATCGTGCACGAAATGGACCAGAGTCGACCAAATTTGTGTGTTGATGACTGACATGTAAACGCACCACGGAGTTCGTCAATCGTGGAAATCACTGCGGGACGGCCAAAACTAATTAATAGTGCAAGAAACGGGCCAAAATCGGCCCAAACTGCGATTGTTGATGATCGACACGTAAGCGCACCATGGGGTTCAACAACCATGGGAATCGCTTTGGGGCCCCAAAACGGTGAGTAATAGTCGACGAAACGGGCCAGAAGCGGCCCAAAATGCGAGTGTTGCTAACCGACACATAAACGCACCCCGGTGTTCGTCAATCATGGAAATCACACCGGGACGCCAAAACAGAGTAATAGTCCAAGAAACGGGCCAGAATTGGCAAAAGCTATGAATGTTGATGACAGACACGTAAGTGCACCTTGGAGTTCAACAACCATGGAAATCGCTCTGGGACCCCAAAGCGGCGAGTAATAGTGCACGAAACGGACCAGAATC
>NW_021193388.1:0-1772 GCF_002162155.2 Triticum dicoccoides
CCGATTGTGACCCGTTTCGTGGACTATTACTCACCGTTTTGGGGCGCCAAAGCGATTTCCATGGTTGTTGAACCCCAAGGTGCGCTTACATGTAGGTCATGAACAATCGCAGTTTGGGCCGATTTTGGCCCGTTTCTTGGACTATTACTTAGTTTCGGGGGTCCCGGAGTGATTTCCACGATTTACGAACCCCGTGGTGCGTTTACGTGCCGGTCATCAACACTCACAATTTTGGCCGATTCTGGTCCGTTTCGTGCACTATTACTCACCGCTTTGGGGTCCCAGAGCGATTTCCATGGTTGTTGAACTCCAAGGTGCAGTTACTGTCTGTCATCAACATTCATAGTTTTTGCCGATTGTGGCCTGTTTCTTCGACTATTACTCCGTTTTGGCGTCCCGGTGTGCCTTCCATGATTGACGAACACCGGGGTGCGTTTATGTGTCGGTTAGCAACAATCGCATTTTGGGCCGATTCTGGCCCGTTTCATGAACTATTACTCACCGTTTTGGGGCCCCAAAGCGATGTCCATGGTTCTTGAACCCCATGGTGCGCTTATGTGTCGATCATCAACAATCGCAGTTTGGGCCGATTTTGGCCCGTTTCTTGCACTATTACTTAGTTTTGGGGGTCCCGTAGTGATTTCCACGATTGACGAACTCCGTGGTGCGTTTACATGTCGGTCATCAACACACAATTTTGGTCGACTCTGGTCCGCTTCGTGCACTATTACTCACCGTTTTGGCGTCCCAGAGCGATTTCCATGATTGACAATTCCCGGGGTGCGTTTGCATGTGTCTCCTCAATACTCACAGTTTTGGCCAATTCTGACGCGATTCGTGGACTATTACTCAACATTTAGGGGTCCCGAAGCGATTTCCATAGTTGTTGAACCCCAAAATGCGTTTAGGTGTCGGTCATGAACACTCATAGTTTTGGCCGATTCTGGCCCGTTTCGTGGACTATTACTCACTGTTTTGGGGTCCCGGTGTGACTTGCAAAATTAACAAACCCCGGGGTGCGTTTACGTGTCGATCATCAACACTCGCAGTTTCGGCCGATTCTGGCTTGTTTTGTGGCACTCGCAGTTTTGGCCGTTTCTGGCCCGTTTCATGGACTACTACTCACTGTTTTGGGATCCCGGAGTGCTTTCCTTGATTAACAAACCCCGGGGTGTGTTTACGTGTCGGTCATAAACACTCGTGGTTTTTGTCGATTCTGACACGTTTTGTGGACTATTACTCACCGTTTCGGGGTACCGAAGCGATTTCCATAGTTGTTGAACCCGAAGGTGCGCTTACATGTAGGTCATCAACAATCGCAGTTTGGGCCGATTTTGGCCCATTTCTTGGACTATTACTTAGTTTCGGGGGTCCCGGAGTGATTTCCATGATTTACGAACCCCGTCGTGCGTTTACGTGTCGGTCATCAACACTCACAATTTTTGCCGATTCTGGTCCGTTTCGTGCACTTTTACTCACCGCTTTGGGGTCCCAGAGCGATTTCCGTGGTTGTTGAACTCCAAGGTGCACTTACGTGTCTGTCATCAACATTCATAGTTTTTGCCGATTCTGGCCCGTTTTTTGGAATATTACTCTGTTTTGGCGTCCCGGTGTGATTTCCATGATTGACGAACACCGGGGTGCGTTTATGTGTCGGTTAGCAACACTCGCATTTTGGGCCGATTCTGGCCCGTTTCATGGACTAATACTCACCGTTTTGGGGCCCCAAAGCGATGTCCATGGTTCTTGAACCCCATGGTGCGCTTACCTGT
>NW_021193389.1:0-780 GCF_002162155.2 Triticum dicoccoides
GACTTCATTTGTTATTTTTCATGCATTTACTGATTATTTTGAGCTATAAGACCATGAAATTGAAAAGCATTTGAAATGAACTCTGAAAAGGTTCCAAGTTGGCATGGTATCATCATTTCACCCACATAGCATGTGCGAGAAAGTAGAGAGGGTTACGGCAAAAACTGGATAAACTTCGTGTACAAAACGGACAATCTCTTTCGAAGTATCTGGATTTCATACAGGAACTCGTCTGTTACAAAGGGATTTCAATTTTTTTGAACTTATTTGAACTCCAGTTGTTTTTCTGTGTTTAAAATGCACCATTCAAAGCCACATCATCAATTTACAACCCTTTCTGACTTCATTTGTTATTTTTCATGCATTTACTGATTATTTTGAGCTTTAAGACCATGAAATTGAAAAGCATTTGAAATAAACTCTAAAAAGATTCCAAGTTGGCATGGTATCATCATTTCACCCACATAGCATGTGTGAGAAAGTAGAGAGGGTTACGGCAAAAACTGGATACACTTCGTGTACAAAACGGACAATCTCTTTCGAAGTATCAGGGTTTCATACGGAAATTCGTCTGTTACAAAGGGATTTCATTTTTTTTAAACTTCTTTGAATCCCCTTGTTTTTCTGTGTTCAAAATGCACCATTCAAAGCCACATCATCAGTTTACAACCCTTTCTGACTTCATTTGTTATTTTTCATGCGTTACTGATTATTTTGAGCTATAAGACCATGACATTAAAAATCATTTGAAATGAACTCTGAAAAGGTTCCAAGTTGGCA
>NW_021193390.1:0-567 GCF_002162155.2 Triticum dicoccoides
TCAACATTTTCAGAAGTCATTTTGTAGTGATTTTCAATTTCACGGTCATTTAGCTCTCTAAACAATTAGGTAAATGACCGAAAAACAACAAATGATGTCAGAACATGTTGGAAATTGATGACGTCGCTTTGAATGCTACATATTGAACACAAAAGAAGTCCAGAGATCAAATAAGTTTAAAAAACATTGAAGTGCCCGTGTAACAAATGAGTTCTCGTCCCAAACCCTGATACTCTGAAAGAGTTTCTCCAGTTTGTACACGAAGTGGGTCCAGTTTTTGCCGTGACCCTCTCTACTCTTTTGCACATGCTATGCGGGTGAAATGATGATACCATGCCAAGTTTCAACATTTTCAAAAGTCATTTTGTAGTGATTTTCAATTTCACGGTCATTTAGCTCTCTAAACAATTAGGTAAATGACCGAAAAACAACAAATGATGTCAGAACATGTTGGAAATTGATGACGTCGCTTTGAATGCTACATATTGAACACAAAAGAAGTCCGGAGATCAAATAAGTTTAAAAAACATTGAAGTGCCCGTGTAACAGATGAGTTCTCGTCCGAAA
>NW_021193391.1:0-2086 GCF_002162155.2 Triticum dicoccoides
GCATGGCGGATCCAACGCAACAGGTGCTAGGGGGCAAGGAGGAAGAGATGGCGACGGGGGAAGCCCTGGCAGCAGCAGGAAGGCCGAGCGGGTCGGGAGGAACAAATGAGGGGGCTATGGATGAGCACAGGAGGTGGGATGTGTTTGTTCACAGTTCGCAGGACGTGCGGAACCAATTCGCAGGAGATAATGAGGAGTTTGGAGATTATCATGGACCTGAACCTGATTTGGAGGACCAATTTGCAGGGATGAAGCTCCATGGAAGGGAGGAGGAAGAGCTGGATTTCTCAGCGGAAGTTGACGATCTGATTAAGGATGTACGTTGGCTTGCGCTCTTGTCTCAGATGCGTAATGCATGGTCGGCGGCTCAAGGGGTGACGTTCAACATCAAGGGACCCAATTTGTTTATGGTGCAATGCCATTGTCTAGGTGATTGGAGGAGGATTATGGATGGAGGGCCATGGCTGTTTAGGAGGGCACCGGTGGTGATCCAGGAGTATGATGGTTTTTCAGACGTCAAAGGTTATAGACTCAATAAAATTCCGGTATGGGCGAGGGTGAAGGGGCTGCCGGATGGTCTCACAAGAAGGAAAGAGTTAGCGGAGAAGGTTGCAGCTAAAGTAGGTGACCCACCTTTCACCGTGATAATGAATGAGGGGAGAATCAACCCAGCTAGTACCCTCCGGGTGAGGGTTTATGTGGATGTCAATATTCCACTTGTCCGTTTTGTTCCAATAACCTTGAAGGAGTATAAAAGATACATTATTTATTACGAGAAGCTACCGGATTTTTGCTTTGCTTCTGGCAAGATGGGGCATGTTGCAGATGAGTGTGGTGATGGGATTCATGATCCAAACTCCTTTGAGTGGGGTGAATGGCTGCTGTGGGAGCCTGAAGTGCCTACAACAAAAGGTGTACGAGGTCGAGGCAGAGGAGAGGGAGGTAGTAGGGGAAGAGGTTGGGATGCAGGCAGGGGGGACCGAGGAGGTAGAGGAGGGAGAGGACAGATGGGTGGAAGGGGAAGAGGGGACCCCAGAGTAGGGGTGCAGCCCGCTGGAATGCAACATATGGATGTGGAGGTTCAGGGAGACGGTGTAGGCGGTTTAGGGGAAAGGGGAGCGAGGAAGAGGCTAGTTGAGGCAGATGGAACCCTAAACGTCCGGGGGCAACAGCTCACTCATTTGGCTGGACGGGTAGTCGGTACTGTCATGATGATCGAATGGGGACCTCAAGCGGCAAGCACAAGTGATGTGATCTCCACCCCGGGGAAGGACCCAATTGTGAAGAGGAGGCATCAGGATGGAGAAGAAGGTGCTTTAGTGGATCAAACAAGAGAGGCGGCCTCCCTTGAGGAGGGCCGCCGAGCCTGATGAGGACATTGTGCTGGAACTGTCGTGGGATTGGCGACCCCACGACAGTTAGGGAGCTCCGCGATCTCGTAGAGGCGTGTGCGCCGTCGGTCCTTTGCATTTTTGAAACTCAACTTGCGAAGGTCCGAGTGGAGGGATTGGATGTTTCTTTAGGTTTTTCAGGATGTTTTGCAGTTCCAAGCAATGGTCGTAGTGGTGGTTTATGTATTTATTGGAAAGATCATGTTAATCTCGCAATAAAGAACTTTTCGCAGTATCACATAAACTCATGGATTACACAACCAGGTGCTGATGCTTGGCGTTTATCATGCTTTTATGGTGAAGCTAACAGAAGTCTGAGGCATAACACATGGGAGATGATGAAGAGATTATGAGGGGAGAGTACACTTCCTTGGGTGTGCATTGGGGATTTTAACGAGGTGTTGCGTCCGGAGGAGCACATGGGTACTAACACCCGAGATAGTGGTCAGATTGCAGGCTTCAGAGAGGCTGTGGATGTTTGTGAGCTTGCTGACTTAGGTTACAAAGGGCTTGATTGGACGTGGGAAAAGAGAGTCAGGGGAGGCGAGTTTTGTAGGGTGCGACTGGATCGTGCGCTGGCTAGTCCCAGTTGGTCGGCGCTCTTCCCTTTTACATCGCTTGAGCACCTAACCACAGCCAAACCAGATCACTGCCCTATTCTGCTTAATACAGAGCTGGAGACAACAAGTATGAGG
>NW_021193392.1:0-1622 GCF_002162155.2 Triticum dicoccoides
GGGAGATAGCTTCCTCTTACGGCCTTCAATTTTTTTTCTACGTATAACGTGCACTACTACAACTGTAATGTGAAATTTTGGAAAATTCTAGGGGTCATTTGTCCTTTTAAAGACATTTAAGTGATTTTCTAACTATTTAATGACCGTAATTCAAATTTGAATTACATCTACATGCAACGAGTAACCAAAATGGTTTGAAAAATTATATCTGTGTACTTGTGTGCGAGTTAATGCCATGTGCAGTAAATTAGAAGGAATTTTCAAACATATTGGTCTCACGACATGGACACATGCATACGTATGCATGGAGTGACATGGCATTTTAATTCAAAAAAATAGAAAAATGATCAAAAAAACATGAAACCTTGCTTGATTTAATGTCATGCCATCAAGATGATGTGGTAAAGAAATTTGCATGTTCGACGAAAGTTTGGACACACACCCCTCACAAACCGGAGCAACTCGCTAGAAGGTTTGTGGTTCCTAGAGGGAACAATGCATGTTTGATGACGAATGGGAGATCCCTTCCTCTTACGGCCTTCAATTTTTTTCTACGTCTAACGTGCACTACTACAACTGTAATGTGAAATTTTGGAAAATTCTAGGGGTCATTTGACCTTTTAAAGACATTTAAGTGATTTTCTAACTATTTAATGACCGTAATTCAAATTTGAACTACATCTACATGCAAGGACTAACCAAAACGGTTTGAAAAATCATATTTGTGTACTTGTGTGCGAGTTAATTCCATGTGTAGTAAACTAGAAGGAATTTTCAAACATATTGGTCTCACGACATGGACAGATGCATACGTATGCATGGAGTGACATGGCATTTTAATCCAAAAAAATAGAAAAATGATTAGAAAAACATGAAACCTTGCTTGATTTAATGTCATGCCACCAAGATGATGTGGTAAAGAAATTTGCATGTTCGACGAAAGTTTGGACACACACCCCTCACAAACCGGAGCAACTCGCTAGAAGGTTTGTGGTTCCTAGAGGGAACAATGCATGTTTGATGACGAATGGTAGATAGCTTCCTCTTACGGCCTTCAATTTTTTCCTACGTCTAACGTGCACTACTACAACTGTAATGTGAAATTTTGGAAAAGTCTAGGGGTCATTTGACCTTTTAAAGAGATTTAAGTGATTTTCTAACTATTTAATGACCGTAATTCAAATTTGAATTACATCTACATGCAATGACTAACCAAAACGGTTTGAAAAATCATATTTGTGTACTTGTGTGCGAGTTAATTCCATGTGTAGTAAACTAGAAGGAATTTTCAAACATATTGGTCTCATGACATGGACACATGCATACGTATGCATGGAGTGACATGGCATTTTAATTCAAAAAATAGAAAAATGATCAGAAACACATGAAACCTTGGTTGATGTAATGTCATGCCACCAAGATGATGTGGTAAAGAAATTGGCACGTTTGACGAACGTTTGGACACACGCCCCTCACAAAACGGAGCAACTCGCTAGAAGGTTCGTGGTTCCAAGAGGGAAGAATGCATGTTTGATGACGAACGGGAGATAGCTTCCTCTTACGGCCTTCAATTTTTTTTCTACGTATAACATGCACTACTACAACTGTAATGTGAAATTTTG
>NW_021193393.1:0-2293 GCF_002162155.2 Triticum dicoccoides
TCACTTTCATATACTAGTGGTAATTTTTCATTATAGAACTTGGCTTATATATTCCAACAATAGGCTTCCTCAAGTGCCCCAGGTCTTCGTGAGCAAGCAAGTTGGATGCACACCCACTTAGTTTCTTTTGTTGAGCTTTCATACATTTATAGGTCTAGTGCATTCGTTGCATGGCAATCCCTACTCCTTGCATTGACATCAATTGATGGGCATCTCCCTAGCCCATTGATTAGCCATGTCGATGTGAGACTTTCACCTTTTTGTCTTCTCCACATAACCCCCATAATTATATTCTATTCCACCCATAGTGCTATATCCATGGCTCACGCTCATGTATTGTGTGAAAGTTGAAAAAGTTTTGAGATTACTAAAGTGTGAAATAATTGCTTGGCTTGTCATCGGGGTTGTGCATGATGAGAGCATTCTTGTGTGACGAAAATGGTGCATGACCAAACTATATGATTTTGTAGGAATGAACTTTCTTTTGCGATGTTATTTTGAGAAGACATAATTGCTTGGTTAGAATGCCTGAAGTATTATTATTTTATGTCAACATTAAACTTTTATCTTGAATCTTTCGGATCTGAATATTCATGCCACAATAAAGAGAATTACATTGAGAGTTATGCTAGGTAGCATTCCACATCAAAAATTCTGTTTTTATCATTTACCTACTCGAGGACGAGCAGGAATTAAGCTTGGGGATGCTCGATACGTCTCCAAAGTATCTATAATTTTGTATTGTTCCATGCTATTATATTATCTGTTTTGGATGTTAATGGGCTTTATTTTACACTTTTATATTATTTTTGGGACTAACCTACTAACCCAAGGCCCAGTGCAAATTGCTGCTTTTTGCATATTTCAGTGTTTCGGAAAAAAGGAATATCAAACGGAATCCAAACGGAATGAAACCTTCGGGAGAGTTATTTTTGGAACAAACATGATCCGTGGGACTTGGAGTGGACGTCAAGCAACCAACGAGGAGGCCACGAGGCAGGGGGCGCGCCTACCCCCCTGGGCGCGCCCTCCACCCTCGTGGGCCCCTCGTGGCTCCACCGACCTACTTCTTCCTCCTATATATATTCATGTACCCCGAAAACATCCAGGAGCACCACGAAACCCTATTTCCACCGCCGCAACCTTCTGTACCCAAGAGATCCCATCTTGGTGCCTTTTTCGGAGCTCCGCCGGAGGGGGAATCAATCACAGAGGACCTCTACATCAACTCCATGGCCCCTCCGATGATGTGTTATTAGTTTACTTAAGACCTTCGGGTCCATAGTTATTAGCTAGATGGCTTCTTCTCTCTCTTTGGATCTCAATACAAAGTTCTCCTCGATCTTCTTGGAGATCTCTTTTTGTGGTGTGTTTGTCGAGATCCGATGAATTGTGGGTTTATGATCAAGTTTATCTATGAACAATATTTGAACCTTCTCCAAATTCTTTTCTATATGATTGGTTATGTTTGCAAGTCTCTTCGAATTATCAGTTTGGTTTGGCCTACTATATTGATCTTTCTTGCAATGGGAGAAGTGCTTAGCTTTGGGTTCAATCATACGGTGCTCGATCCCAGTGACAGAAAGGGAAACGACATGTATTGTATTGTTGCCATCGAGGATAAAAAGATGGGGTTTATATCATATTGCTTGAGTTTATCCTTCTACATCATGTCATCTTACCTAATGTGTTACTCTCTTCTTATGAACTTAATACTCTAGATGCATGCTGGATAGCGGTCGATCTGTGGAGTAATAGTAGTAGATGCAGGCAGGAGTCGGTCTAGTTGTCACGGACGTGATGCCTATATACATGATCATGCCTAGATATTATCATAATTATTCGTTTTTCTATCAATTGCTCGACAGTAATTTGTTCACCCACCGTAATACTTATGCTATCTTGAGAGAAGCCACTAGTGAAACCTATGGCCCCCGGGTCTATTCTCCATTATATCAATCTCCCGTTATCAAGTTATGTCTTGCACCGTTTATTTTGCAATCTTTACTTTTAATCTTTATCATAAAAATACCAAAAATATTATCTTATCATCTCTATCAGATCTCACTCTCGTAAGTGACCGAGAAGGGATTGACAGCCCCTTTATCGTGTTGGTTGCGAGGTTCTTATTTGTTTGTGTAGGTACGAGGGACTTGTGTGTAGTCTCCTACTGGATTAATACCTTGATTCTCAAAAACTGAGGGAAATACTTACGCTACTTTGTTGCATCACCCTTTCCTCTTTAAGGGAAAACCACCGTAGTGCTCAAGAGGTAGCAACCTTGCGTAGGGGC
>NW_021193394.1:0-2113 GCF_002162155.2 Triticum dicoccoides
TAACTGGGTGATTATAAAGGAGTACTATAGGTGTCTCCGAAGGTACATGTTGGGTTGGCGTATTTCGAGATTAGGATTTGTCACTCCGATTGTCGGAGAGGTATCTCTGGGCTCTCTCGGTAATGCACATCACTATAAGCCTTGCAAGCAATGTAGCTAATGAGTTAGTTACGGAATGATGCATTACGTAAAAAGTAAAGAGACTTGCCGGTAACGAGATTGAACTAGGTATTGGATACCGACGATCGAATCTCGGGCAAGTAACATGCCGATGACAAAGGGAACAAAGTATGTTGTTATGTGGTTTGACCGATAAAGATCTTCGTAGAATATGTAGGAGCCAATATGGGCATCCAGGTTCCGCTATTGGTTATTGACCACGAATAGTTCTAGGTCATGTCTACATAGTTCTCGAACCCGTAGGGTCGGCACGCTTAAGGTTTCGATGACAGTTATATTATGAGTTTATGAGTTTTGATGTACCGAAGGAGTTCGGAGTCCCGGATGAGATCGGGGACATGACGAGGAGTCTCGAAATGGTCGAGACGTAAAGATCGATATATTGGACGACTATATTCGGAGTTCGGAAAGGTTCCGAGTGATTCGGGTATTTTTTGGAGTACCGGAGAGTTACGGGAATTCGTCGGGGAGTATATGGGCCTTATTGGGCCATACGGGAATAGGGGAGAGAGGCCAAAAGGAAGGAGGCCTGCGCCCCCCCTCTGGTCCGAATTGGACAAGGGGTGCAGCCCCCCTTTCCTTCTTCCTCTCCCCCTCTTTCTCCTTCTCCTACTCCAACAAGGGAGGTGGAATCCTACTAGGACTAGGGAGTCCTAGTAGGACTCCACACTTGGCGCGCCCCCTCCTAGGGCCGGCCTCCTTCCCCCTTGCTCCTTTATATACGGAGGCAGGGGGGCACCCCATGACACACAAGTTGATCTACGGATCGTTCCTTAGCCGTGTGCGGTGCCCCCTCCACCATATTCCACCTCGGTCATATCGTCACGGAGTTTAGGCGAAGCCCTGCGCCGGTAGAGCATCATCATCGTCACCACGTCGTCGTGCTGACGGAACTCATCCCCGACACTTTGCTGGATCGGAGTCCGGGGATCGTCATCGAGCTGAACATGTGCTGAACTCGGAGGTGCCGTATGTTCGATACTTGGATCGGTCGGATCGTGAAGACGTATGACTACATCAACCGCGTTGTCATAACGCTTCCGCTTACGGTCTACGAGGGTACGTGGACAACACTCTCCCCTCTCGTTGCTATGACATCACCATGATCTTGCGTGTGCGTAGGAATTTTTTTTGAAATTACTACGTTCCCCAACAAGTTCTGCTTCCAGTGACCATTCCCTTTGCAGCAGAAGCACTCAGTTTCAGGCTTGGGTCTAGCTTTGGGCTTCTTCCTTGGAGTGGAAACTTGCTTGCCATTCTTCTTGAAGTTTCCTTTCTTTCCCTTACCCTTTTTTCTTGAAACTAGTGGTCTTATTAACCATCAACACTTGATGTTCTTTCTTGATTTATACCTCCGCCGATTTTAGTATCATGAAGAGCTCAGGAATCGTTTTCGTCATCCCTTGCATATTATAGTTCATCACAAAGTTCTATTAGCTTGGTGATAGTGACTAGAAAACTCTGTCAATCACTATCTTATCTGGAAGATTAACTCCCACTTGATTCAAGCAATTGTAGTACTCAGATATTCTGAGCACATGCTCACTGGCTGAGCTATTCTCCCCCATCTTGTAGGAAAAGTACTTGTCAGAGGTCTCATACCTCTCGACACGGGCATGAGTCTGAAATACCAATTTTCAGTTCTTGGAACATCTCATATGCTCCTCGGCGTTCAAAAAGTTTTTGAAGTCCCGGTTCTAAGCCGTAAAGCATGGCGCACTAAAATATCAAGTACTCATCATATCGAGCTTGCCAAACGTTCATTGTTGTCTACTAGAACTACATCGGTATTTCCCCAAAGAGGAAGGGATGATGCAGTATAGAGACAATAGGTACTTCCCTCAGTGATGAGACCAAGGTTATCGAACCAGTAGGAGAACCTCCTCACACCACGTAAACAACACCTGCACGTGCACACAAATAACAAATACTC
>NW_021193395.1:0-3504 GCF_002162155.2 Triticum dicoccoides
TCTTCTCTGAATTCTTTTATGTATGATTGGTTATCTTTGCAAGTCTCTTTGAATTATCAGTTTGGTTTGGCCTACTAGATTGATCTTTCTTGCAACGGGAGAAGTGCTTAGCTTTGGGTTCAATCTTGTGGTGTCCTTTCCCAGTGACAGTAGGGGCAGCAAGGCACGTATTGTATTGTTGCCATCGAGGATAACAAGATGGGGTTTATTTCATATTGCATGAGTTTATCCCTCTACATCATGTCATCTTGCTTAAAGCGTTACTCTGTTCTTATGTACTTAATACTCTTGATGCATGCTGGATAGCGGTCGATGTGTGGAGTAATAGTAGTAGATGAAGGGAGGAGTCGGTCTAATTGTTTCAGACGTGATGCCTATATACATGATCATACCTAGATATTCTCATAACTATGCTCAATTCTGTCAATTGCTCAACAGTAATTTGTTTACGCACCGTGAATACTTATGCTCTTGAGAGAAGCCACTAGTGAAACCTATGGCCCCCGGGTCTATCTTCCATCATATTAATCTTACAATACTTAGTTATTTCCTTTGCCATTTATTTTACTTTGCATCTTTATCATAAAAATACCAAAAATATTATCTTATCATATCTATCAGATCTCACTCTCGTAAGTGACCGTGTAGGGATTGACAACCCCTTATCGCGTTGGTTGCGAGAATTTATTTGTTTGTGTAGGTGCGAGGGACTCGTGCGTGGCCTCCTACTGGATTGATACCTTCGTTCTCAAAAACTGAGGGAAATACTTACGCTACTTTGCTACATCACCCTTTCCTCTTCAAGGGAAAACCAACGCAAGTGCTCAAGAGGTAGCAGTCAGCATGGTTTGCTAGTCCACCACAACAGAGATCATTTCCGACATGATGTTGGTTCCATCGATGTGAGTTTCGAGGACTTACATATCTTCTTCAACTTCAACATGCTCGATGCCACTCTTGTCAGATGACTGATTTTTTAAGTACTTAACAAACTCTAATCAACTTCTCCATACAAGGTTGTAAATGATAAACAACTAACTGCATTTTATTCCTCTCAGGGGATTGAACGCGCAGGGAAGAAAAAGGGAGAGTGTGTATTTCATAGATCCTGAATTAGCAAATGGCACAACAATACATGGTAAGGACCTACTGGACTGGGCCGTTAACACGGTCGTCCGTCTCTTCGAAAACACGTCCCATGCAGAATCATTTCTGTGGCCATATCATGAACGGTAAGTCAAGTAAACAACCACACATGCACTTATTGTCTTTTAGATTTCGACATAATTCGTAAGTTCATGGCTTTCTTAATATGTAGCAATCACTGGATATTGGTATTCATTGTTCCGAACAAGAACACAATTTACTACATCGATTCTCTCAGAGAGTCAACAAACGCTCAGGATCTGACGCATCTTCAGAAATTCATGGATAGGTATTGAATTCTATGATGTTGAAATTAATTTGCATTCATATATGGTTCAATAATTGATGTTGTCAAAATTCATCATCATTTGCAGTGTGCTCGCATTGTGGAAAACTAAACCAAGGAACCTGTTCAAGAGGGGACTACCTCTGCAGCACGAGATCGTTTCTCCGATAACACACCGAAATCCATTATTTTCCGAAAATTTATTCAACATTCTGCAAATACCTTTCCTTATGCTAGTCAAATGTTCAAACTTCTAAATAAACCTCTTTCTATTTTGTCCAAAGAAAAAATAATACATCTAACACCGGTTAGGTTGTTCCTAATAGGACAAATACATGACTATTTCTGTACAAAAAAATCCAGTGTCCTCAGCAAGAAGCAGGGACCAACCTTTGTGGATACTATGTTTGCAGACACATGATCTCCATTTGCGAATTCATTGATAGTTGTGACGACCCTCGCGAATTAGTACCAGTAAGTCTATCTTAATTAATATCTTCTACTCCACTCATATGCCACATTCTGATCTTAAAAATACTGCAGGTCATCTTAAAACCGAGGACCCCTGAACCGCTCCCGGCTGGTGAATTGCTGATAGTTCGGAGATTTATCAGCGACTTCTTCCTGGATCACTACATCAATTCCACTGGTGATAATGAAGATTTCAGCATGCCTTCTCCTAAAACATTGAGTAAGAGTTAGCCGCTAAACATATACGCATGGGTCCATTATTTTCCATCTGATGAGGTCTTCGTATTTCGTACACTAAGATTAATTATGCAATGCATATATGTTTGGACAAATCATTGGAATTTAGCTACCATATGTTCAATTGCAATTGTTGCAAAATCTGATGAATGTTCTTCCTGTGGACACTATTTGTTCAATTGAATATTGTGGTGAATTTGCTTTTTTGCATGCCGATTCAAAATGGGATATTTTTGTTTATTTGTTCAATTGAACATTGTGCCGAATTTTCTTTTTGCATGCCGATTAAAAATGTGATATTTTTGTTTATTTTTTCAATTGAATATTGTGGCGAATTTGCTTTTTGCATGCCGATTCAAAATGGGATATTTTTGTTTTAACTTGGAAATTGCTCCGCACACGGTTTGAACTAAATGAGTGTGTGCCATCCACATCGGAAAGCATACATCAGTCGTAGCCGAACCGTCGGTGCTACACAGTAGATCGCAAATGATTTGCAGTGCTACTACGTGTGCGTAGGGTCCCCAGAACCATTTGTGACCGCGTTATCGCACATGAGAACTCGGAGTAAACCGTGCCCAATGTAAAATACAATCTCAGTCGTAATTTTTTTAGGAAACGTGTGGGTTCCCAAACGAAAAGCACACGTCACTCTTGTGGCAACCATCGGTGATACGCAACAAATCACAATCGGTCTGTAGCACTTGTATGTGTGAGAAGGGGCTCCTGAACCGTTTGTGATAGAACAGTATCGTAGACGGTAATTATTGGGAAACATGTGCGATGGAGTCTTGCATGGCAGACGGGTTACGCAGAAAACTCGTGTGCGATGGGGGCACAAATCGCATACAGTTCATATGTTGGACTGTGTGCCTTACATAATGTTTCCCAAACAGTTCATTATGACAGACCATATGGTTTCACTATGTCATTAGAAATGTTTAATCACCGATACCACATGTGCGAAAGAATTTAGTGTGTGCTGCATCGCACATGATTACATTTTGGAAGGCCTCTGGATCACTGCTCCAATTCCCCGTCGGTTTTTGGGTCATGTGGGAAGGACACCCTATCACCCACACTCACTTGGCGACGGTCCCAAATGCCGTCGCAGAAAGGGGTTAAAAACCATTTGTATAGCACCGACGCGAATGAGTGCTTGTTCATCGTTCTTTTCCAGCTACTTGGGGACTTCTTTTTCTTTTGTTGTGACTTTTCTTGATGTTCTCTGTTGCCGCACACTTCTCTTCCTCTCCCTCCGTGTCATGGGTCTTGCTCTGGAGGGTCCTTGGGCCATATCTCGTCGATGACTTTCTTGGTTCCTCCGGCTTTGATACGTCTCCAACGTATCTAATTTTCCTAAT
>NW_021193396.1:0-606 GCF_002162155.2 Triticum dicoccoides
CGCAGCGAGGGGGGCGCGGCACACCAGGGCACGGGGAAGGGCAGCCGCAGCTGCGGTCGGCGCGAGCGAGCGGGAGGAGGGGGGAGGCGGTGCGGTGGCCGTGGTGCCGTTCGGCGATCCAAATGGCGCGACGGGACGGTGCCGGGAGGGAGAAGAGGAGGCCGGGGCCTCACCGAGGGAGTGTAGGGGACGGGGCCATGGGCTCGATGAAGGTCGGGGTCGGCGGCGACGTTGGGGAGGCGGTCCGGCGAGGCGGCGTTGTCGAGGCGGCGGAGCGGTCCTTGGGTGGCGGCGGTGTCTTGCGGCGTCGGGCGGCGGCATGGGCGACGTGGCGACGACGACGACGCAGGGGAGGACGACGGCGCTGGCGGACCAGCGAGGTGGCCTCCGGTGACGGGGTCGGGAAGGCCACGGATGGGGCGCGCGCGGAGCTCGGGGGAGACGACCCGGTGCATGAAGGAGAGGGAGGAGGCCGGGAAGTGCGGCGCCGGTGAGGCGCCGGGGTGGCGCGGGGGCGCTGGCGTTCGGCGGCGACGAGCGGTGGGGGGCGAGGGGATCGGGATGGAGAAGAGCGAGGTGGAGTGGGGGGGTCGCCTCGATCCAGAT
>NW_021193397.1:0-968 GCF_002162155.2 Triticum dicoccoides
AATAAACTCCGTGTTAGCGGGGGCACGCTGAGTGCACCCGCTGGGTGTAGTCCCCAAGGCTAAGGTCGACTGCTGGCAGTCGGCCTTAGGCTTTATGATGTCAATCTTTCTGTCAGTCGACTGGTCGACTGGATTTCACAAACCGGTGGGGGCACGCTGAGTGCACCCACTGGGTGTAGTCCCCAAGGCTAAGGTCGACTGCTGGCAGTCGGCCTTAGGCTTTGTAATGTCAATCTTTCTGTCAGTCGACTGGTCGACTGGATTTCACAAACCGGTGGGGGCACGCTGAGTGCACCCACTGGGTGTAGTCCCCGAGACTGTGGTCGACTGCTTGCAGTTGATCACAGTCTTAGAGAATGCATCTCGCACACTTTTTTTTTTGAGGTCGACTGGTCGACTTTGTCTTCAACAGGATTAGTGGGGGCACGCTGAGTGCGCCCACTGGGTGTAGTCCCCGAGACTACGGTCGAATGCTTGTATTTGGCTGTAGTCTTAGAAACGTGTGTTTATCCCTTTTTCACTCAGAAGTGAATTATATTTGACATTTAGTCGATTGGTTCTTCACAGAACTCCTGTGATCTTGTGGCTCGCTACTCAGAGCTGGAACAAAAACATACTCAAGTCGAGCTGAGCTTGAAGCTGGTTCAGGAGAAGCTGACAAAGGCAAAGGAGGAGACCGAAGGTATGTTTGGTGAGACCTTGACGACTGCTTTTCCCCTTGCTTGTTTCAGCATCTGATCTTGCTGTAACTTGCAGGTAAGGTAAGGGAGGCCCAGCAGAAGAAAGACCTTGAGCTAGCTGAGAAGATCAAGCTTGCTGACGAGAAGTTAGCTTCAGTTACCAAGCTCGAACAAGACAATACCAATCTGAAAGCTGCTCTTGGGATTGCCAACAAGGAGGTCAGTCGACTGAAAACTGACAAAGCTGCCCTGACCGACCAAGTCAGCAAATTGACTGAGAAGAAAACT
>NW_021193398.1:0-2330 GCF_002162155.2 Triticum dicoccoides
GCACTTCGTGTACAAACTGGACAATCTCATTCGAAGTATCAGGGTTTCGGACGAAAAAACACATCTGTTACAATGACACTTCATTTTTTAAAATTTATTACATCTCCGGATTCTTTTTGCGTTCTGTATGCATGACTCAAGGCAATGTCATCAACTTTCAACCCTTTCTGGCATCATTTGCTATTTTCATTCATTTACTAATGTGTTTTTAGAGCTGAATGACCATGAAATTAAAAAGCACTACAAAATGAACTCGGAAAAGGTTGAAACTTGGCATGGTATCATCATTTCACCCACATAGCATGTGCAAAAAAGTAGAGAGGGTTACGGCAAAAACTGGATGCACTTCGTCTACAAACTGGACAATCTCTTTCGAAGTATTAGGGTTTCAGACGAAAAAATTCATCTATTACATCGGCACTTCATTTTTTAAAATTTATTATAACTCCGTACTGTTTTGCATTCAGTATGCAGCATTCAAGGCCACGTCATCAACTTTCAACCCTTTCTGGCATCATTTTCTATTTTTCATTCATTTACTGATTTGTTTTGAGAGCTAAATGACTGTGAAATTGAAAAACACTACAAAATGAACTGTGAAAAGGTTTAAACTTGGCATGGTATCATCATTTCACCCACATAGCATGTGCAAAAAAATAGAGAGGGTTATGGCAAAAACTGGAAGCACTTCATGTACAAACTGGACAATCTCCTTTGAAATATCTGGGTTCAGATGAGAAAACTCATCTGTTACACCGGCACTTCATTTTTTTAACTTACTACAACTTCGGACTTTTTATGCATTCAGTATGCATGATTCAAGGCCACATCATCAACTTTCAACCCTTTCTGGCATCATTTGCTATTTTTCATTCATTTACTGATTTGTTTTGAGAGTTAAATGATCGTGAAATTGAAAAGCACTACAAAATAACTCTGAATAGGTTGAAACTTGGCATGGTATCATTATTTCACCCACATAGCATGTGAAAAAAATTAAAGAGGGTTACGGAAAAAATTAGATGCACTTCGTGTACAAACTGGACAATCTCTTTCGAAGTATCAGGGTTTCGGACGAAAAAACTCATCTGTTACACCGACACTTCGTTTTTTAAACTTATTACAACTCCGAACTTTTTTGCGTTCAGTATGCACCATTAAAGGCCACGTCATCAACTTTCAACCCTTTCTGGCATCATTTGCTATTTTTCATGCATCTACTGATTTGTTGTGAGAGCTAAATGACCATGAAATTGAAAAGCACTACAAAATGAACTCGGAAAAGTTTGAAACTTGGCATGGTATCATCATTTCACCCACATAGCATGTGCAAAAAAGTAGAGAGGGTTACGGCAAAAAATGGATGCACTTCGTGTACAAACTGGACAATCTCCTTTGACGTATCAGGGTTTCGGACGAAAAAATTCATCTGTTACATCGGCACTTCATTTTTTAAAATTTATTACAACTCCGTACTTTTTTGCATTCAGTATGCAGCATTGAAGGCCACGTCATCAAATTTCAACCCTTTCTGGCATCATTTGATATTTTTCATTCATTTACTGATTTGTTTTGAGAGCTAAATGACTGTGAAATTGAATAACACTACAAAATGAACTGTGAAAAGGTTTAAACTTGGCATGGTATCATGATTTCACCCACATAGCATGTGCAAAAAAATAGAGAGGGTTATGGAAAAAACTGGAAGCACTTCGTGTACAAACTGGACAATCTCGTTCGAAGTATCTGGGGTTCGGACGAAAAAACTCATTTGTTACACCGACACTTCATTTTTTTAAACTTATAACAACTCCATACTTTTTTGCGTTCAATATGCACCATTCAAGGCCACGTCATCAACTTTTAACCCTTTCTGGCAACATTTGCTATTTTTCATGCATTTACTGATTTGTTGTGAGAGCTAAATGACCATGAAATTGAAAAGCACTACAAAATGAACTCTGAAAAGGATGAAACTTGGCATGGTATCATCATTTCACCCACATAGCATGTGCAAAAAAGTAGAGAGGGTTACGGCAAAAACTGGACGCACTTCGTGTACAAACTGGACAATCTCTTTCGAAGTATCAGGGTTTCAGACGAAAAAACACATCTGTTACAACGACACTTCATTTTTTAAAATTTATTACATCTCCAGACTTTTTTGCGTTTTGTATGCACGACTCAAGGCAATGTCATCAACTTTCAATCCTTTCTGGCATCATTTGTTATTTTCATTCATTTACTGATGTGTTTTTAGAGCTAAATGACCATGAAATTGAAAAGCACTACAAAATGAACTCGGAAAAGGTTGAAACGTGGCATGGTAT
>NW_021193398.1:9426-9974 GCF_002162155.2 Triticum dicoccoides
AAAAGTTTGAAACTTGGCATGGTATCATCATTTCACCCACATAGCATGTGCAAAAAAGTAGAGAGGGTTACGCCAAAAACAGGATGAACTTCGTGTACAAACTAGACAATCTCTTTTGAAGTATCAGGGTTTCTGACGAAAAAACACACCTGTTACAACGGCACTTCATTTTTTTAAATTTATTACAACTTCGGACTTTTTTTGCATTCAGTATGCACGATTCAAGGCAACGTCATCCACTTTCAACCCTTTCTGGCATCATTTGCTATTTTTCATTCATTTACTGATTTGGCTTTAGAGCTAAATGACTGTGAAATTAAAAAGCACTACAAAATGAACTCTGAGAAGGTTGAAACTTGGCATGGTATCATCATTTCACCCACATAGCATGTGCAAAAAAGTAAAGAGGGTTACGGCAAAAACTGGATGCACTTCGTGTACAAACTGGACAATCTCTTTCGAAGTATCAGGGTTTCGGACGAAAAAACACATCTGTTACAACGACACTTCATTTTTTAAAATTTATTACTTCTCCAGACTTTTTTTGC
>NW_021193399.1:0-2032 GCF_002162155.2 Triticum dicoccoides
GAATGAAGACCCTCACGGAGAAGTAAGGATTCGGAAAGGAAGGACAAGTCATCAAAGAGCTACACAAAACAAAGACATCAAGCTCATGTTGGTGAATGGGTTTTCGGCTCCGACTCCGACAATCACTCCGAGAGAAGCTATCACTCCGACTCCGAATATACTCAAGATGAAGGTGTTGCCGGTCTAGCACTTGTGTCAACCAACTCCTACGACATATTTGACTCACCAAATGAAGGTGTTGGAAGATGCTTCATGGCCAAAGGTCCAAAGGTAACACATCCCGAATATGTTGATTTTAATAGTGATGAAGATGACTTGCTTGTGGATGATGATTTACTTGTTGACAACTCTAGTGATGAATACTATGATGAAACATCAATTAATCATGCTAATCAAATGAATGACAATGATAAGGAGAAAATTGAGCTTCTAACTAAAGAACTAAACACTCTTATGTTGGATCATGAAACTATCTTCGAAGATCATCGAGAACTTTTAAGGGCTCATGAGAAGTTGCGCTTTGAAAAGCTCAATCTTGAGCAAGAGCATGAGTTCTTAAAGGAAATCAATGATGATCTCCGCAAGAAAAGTTCTTCTTACATTGCCAAGCGTTTACTCTTATCTACTTACATGCCTCAAGTCAAGTCTAGTAACAAGTACAAGAAATATACTTCCTCTAGTAGTAACAATAATAATGTCAAATCCAATGTTGTTGCTTCTAGTAGTTCTCTTGATTCCACTAATGATTCTCTTAGCCAAGTTACACTTGAGCAAGAAAATAGCTTATTGAAGGGAATTATAGAGAAAGGTATTTACAAGAGCCTTGCCTGGAGTAAGCAATTCGAGGAAATTGTATGCAAGCAAGAAAGGCACCGGAAGAATCAAGGTGTTGGTTTTGAACGGAAGTTCAATGCCAATGGAGTTGAGTGGGAAGAAGATCAATACCCCAAGACGAAGTTTGTTCCTCAACAAGAGAAGTATGATCCTAATTCCTTCAAGGGAACACAAGCTCAAGATGATCTTCCACCACAAGACCACAAGAACAAAGGCAAGGAAAAGCTTCAAGAAGAGATTGATGCATTTGAAGAAGCACCTAAAGCCTCGTTCAAGTGGGTCCCTGTCGGTGTCAAAACCGGCGAATCTCGGGTAGGGGGTCCCGAACTGTGCGTCTAGGCGGATGGTAACAGGAGACAAGGGACACGATGTTTTAGCCAGGTTCGGGCCCTCTTGATGGAGGTAAAACCCTACGTCCTGCTTGATTGATATTGATGATGTGGGTATTACAAGAGTAGATCTACCACGAGATCAAGGAGGCTAAACCCTAGAAGCTAGCCTATGGTATGATTGTTGTTATTGTTGTTGTCCTATGGACTAAAACCATCTGGTTTATATAGACACCGGAGAGGGCTAGGTTTACATAGAGTCGGTTACAATGGTAGGAGATCTACATATCCGTATTGCCAAGCTTGCCTTCCACGCCAAGGAAAGTCCCATCTGGACACGGGACGAAGTCTTCAATCTTGTATCTTCATAGTCTTGGAGTCCGACCGATGATGATAGTTCGGCTATCCAGACACCCCTAGTCCAGGACTGTTGGAAATATGCCCTAGAGGCAATAATAAATTAGTTATTATTATATATTTCCTTGTTCATGATAATCGTTTATTACCCATGCTATAATTGTATTGATAGGAAACTCAGATACATGTGTGGGTACATAGACAACACCATGTCCCTAGTAAGCCTCTAGTAAACTAGCTCATTGATCAACAGATGGTTACGGTTTCCTGACCATGGACATTGGATGTCGTTGATAACGGGATCACATCATTAGAAGAATGATGTGATGGACAAGACCCAATCCTAAGCCTAGCACAAAGATTGTAGTTCGTATGCTAAAGCTTTTCTAATGTCAAGTATCATTTCCTTAGACCATGAGATTGTGCAACTCCCAGATACCATAGGAATTCTTTGGGTGTACCAAACGTCACAACGTAACTAGGTGGCTATAAAGGTGCACTACAGGTATCTC
>NW_021193400.1:0-1050 GCF_002162155.2 Triticum dicoccoides
TTCACTACTAGGAAAAGGCATGCTAGTGGCGCACCGAATTTGCCTTCTAATGGCGCACTACTGGTGCGCCACTGGCATCACGCCATTAGAATTAAATTCTAATGGCGCACTACTGGTGCGCCATTAGTATCTGGTGTTCTAATGGCGCACCGCGTAGTGCGCCATTAGTATAGCCTGCAGTGCGCCATTAGAATGCCTCCCAGGGGCCATATGTACAAATGTGCTTTGGCATTCTAATGGCGCACCAGCAGCTAATGTGCCATTAGTGTGATGATCACAGTGCGCCATTAGTGTCTTGTGTGGTGCGCCATTAGTATGAATATTAGGTTTTATTTTTTTTGCTTTTCTGATTTTTGCACAGGTTACAAAATATATTATTGCATAGAATATAGACAGCAGCACACAGCAACATCAGATTCATCAAATACAATAGAAGATTAGTCTCCGAATACAATTCATCATATTAGTCTCCGGATTCAAAAGACCGGACAAAGATAAAACATTACAAGTCTCAAGACCGCGAGTATCGAGTTTGCCTTCACATTACAAGTCGATATCGATCATCTAAACTACCATCACATAGAAGAGAGCTGTGGTCATCACGATGAGCATCATCACGATCAAACTGGTCTTCATCCGGTTCCTCCAACGCTCCCTCCTCTCTCCCGCTAGATAGCGGGCGTATCTAGATTCGGCCTCCGCCCTAGTGGTGTACCCTTTGTAACTGTTACCGCTGAAACGGTGAACCTGTCTCCGACACTCCTCCCAGTCATCGTAGACTCCGGGAACCTTACCCTTGTACACGACATACGACGGCATCTCTATGCACAAGCCAAACAACAGACAATACATAAGCAATGTGTAAGTATGCAACAAAAGGATCGGAAGAGAAAAGCAAGACATTAATAGCACGATTCATGGTCCTACTAATAAATAGCATCGATTACATCTAAGTTGAACAACCGTCCAAACCAAAGAGACATCCGAATTCATTAAAGTTTAATTACAACATGAGCCAATCAATGTTTCAGAACTACACATCACTACTTT
>NW_021193401.1:0-1370 GCF_002162155.2 Triticum dicoccoides
GACTACGTTGATAATTTGACTTTGCCATGTGATCAAACAACTGAAATACCAACAATTTTGAGTGCACCCATTGAATTAACTATTGATGCAAAAGAACCAATGTTTAATCATTTTGATATGACCTCTAATCTTGGTGATGATTCTGTGTTGAATGACTTATTGCATGTTTGCTTATTTAAGCATGTTGTAGCATGTAAATTTGATGCAAGTAAGGTTTATTCACCAATGTTGGGATGGTTTAATGATGAACATTGTCAATCTTTTGAAATGAATAAGAGCTTCACTTATATGTGCAAACTGAGTTGCAATATTTTCATGCCTTCTACTTCTTGTGCTAATTTTTTGGCTTTAGAATTTATGAACTATGCAAGTTACTCATCTATTCATGTGTCATATATGCAAAAATCAAGGGAAGTAAAAATGGATGACATATACATATACAACATGTACACCTTGTCTCTTTTGTTAGCCACATTTCGGATTAAGCAACGCCGAGGACGGCTTTATTTACAAGAAGGGGAGGATGATGAGGACATGACTACCTTGGATATGACCAAAAATATTGCATATATGCATAGTTGTCAGGTGATTTCTAGTACAAACTATTCAATAATCTATTTGTGTTATCCAGAACAAAAATACTTCACACACTTTTGTGTTTTGTCTAATTGCAGGTGTATGGGACATTTGTACAATCCACATATGAAGATAAGGAAGAAAGAGATGTTTATTTACTGTCCAAAAAGTTCTCTCACGTCACTTTTGGCCCAAGAGAAGATAGAGTCCAAGTCTCTCACGTTCTGGATTCAGATTCGGACTGCACAGACATACCTGACTCAAAACGCACACAAGTTTTTCATACGGACTCCGAATTGGGTGATTCTTTTTTTGTTGGAAACTAGATTTCGTGCACTTTCCAACCCATGTGGAATCACCTTCAAATTCGTCCGGAGCGTTGAGTTGTGGACGAAACAATGTGATGCTGCAGCAGAATCCGAGTCAAACTACAAGTCCAAAGGTGTTACATCACCTCCACTTGGGCCCATTGGCCTTGTACGACCTAGATTTAGTTTTAGGCTGCCTTGGGACGTCCTCCCACCTCCTTGGCCGCCACCCCTTGCTCCTATATAAGTAGATCCATCTAGTAGCTTTTCCTTGGGATTTGTTTAGTTAAAAGTTAGCCATTGCAACTTCGTGTACTTCGTTTGTGTCCAACGACCAGACCAAGACCGCTTCCGGATCCCCACCATTATCAATACCTCATATATATTTGCAATATTCAGATTGCTTTATCATATTCTTGCTCGTTCTTCGATTGCTTGCAGGAATAGACCTTCGTGGTCAGGCTGACCGTGCTTCCGGCATCGTCA
>NW_021193402.1:0-1109 GCF_002162155.2 Triticum dicoccoides
CTGGGTGGCTATAAAGGTATACTACAGGTATCTCCGTAAGTGTCAGTTGGGTTGACACGGATCAAGACTGGGATTTGTCACTCCATATGACAGAGAGGTATCACTGGGCCCACTCGGTAATGCATCATCATAATGAGCTCAAAGTGACCAAGTGTCTGGTCACGGGATCATGCATTACGGTAGGAGTAAAGTGACTTGCCCGTAACAAGATTGAACGAGGTATTGGGATACCAATGATCGAATCTCGGGCAAGTAACATACCGATTGATAAAGGGAATTGTATACGGGGTTGCTTGAATCCTCGACATCGTGGTTCATCTGATGAGATCATCGAGGAGCATGTGGGAGCCAACATGGGTATCCAGATCCCGCTGTTGGTTATTGACCGGAGAGCGATCTCGGTCATGTCTACATGTCTCCCGAACCCGTAGGGTCTACACACTTAAGGTTCAGTTACGCTAGGGTTGTAGGGATATGTATATGCAGTAACCCGAATGTTGTTCGGAGTCCCGGATGAGATCCCGGACGTCACGAGGAGTTCCGAAATGGTCCGGAGGTAAAGAATTATATATAGGAAGTGCTATTTCGGCCATCGGGACAAGTTTCGGGGTCACCGGTATTGTACCGGGACCACCCGAAGGGTCCCGGGGGTCCGCCGGGTGGGGCCACCTATCCCGGAGGGTCCCATGGGCTGAAGTGGGAAGGGATCCAGCCCAAAGTGGGCTGGGGCGCCACTTCCCCCTAGGGCCCATGCGCCTAGGGTGGGGGGGAACCCTAAGGAAGAGTCCCAAAAGGGGAAGGCACCTCCTAGGTGCCTTGGGGAGGAGGGATTCCTCCCTTGGCCGCCGCCCCCCTAGGAGATTGGATCTCCTAGGGCCGGCGCCCCCCCCCTAGGCCCCCCTATATATAGTGGGGAGATGGAGGACTTCTTACCTTTGCCTTTGGTGCCTCCCTCTCCCTCTCCAACACCTCCTCCTCCATAGAGCTTAGCGAAGCCCTGCCGGAGTACTGCAGCTCCATCACCACCACGTCGTCGTGCTGCTACTGGAGCCATCTTCCTCAACCTCTCCTTCCCCCTTGCTGGATCAAGAAGGAGGAGACGTCACGCT
>NW_021193403.1:0-2458 GCF_002162155.2 Triticum dicoccoides
AGGAGCGAGATATTACAAACATGGATCTCATGACCCAACATTCAGAGCATACAAGTCAAAGCACATGCGGAAGCTTAACATCTCTGAGTACAGACATCTACAAATGAAAAAGGCTGAGAAGCCTGACTAACTACCAGATCCTGCCGAGGGCACAAGACCGTAGCTGAGGTAACAAGCTAAATGTCGAAGTCCATGCGGAACTACTAGCGAGACTGAAGTCTCTCTGCAAAACATAAATTAAGCAAACATGAGTACAAATGTACCCAGCAAGACTTACATCAGAACTATCTACATATGCATGATTATCAACAAAGGGGATGGTGGGGTTTAATTGTAGCAAACCAGCTTTGACTCGGTGGCTATCCTGAACTACGAATGCGAGTAACTCTTTTGAGGTGGCGCACACGAGTCCACATATTCACCATATCAATACACCACTATGGATCCGCTCCCGTCTCCCTACGAGAACGCCATCCATAGCACTCATGCTTATCTTGCGTATTTTAGAGTATCCACTTTCACTTGTCTATGAACTGTATAGGCAACCCAGAGGTTCTTTACCGTGGACGCGGCTATTTGAATAGATGATGTTAACCCTGCAGGGGTGTACTTCTTCACACACGCTCTCACCACTTATCGCCGTTTACACGACATGTACTCGGCAACCTTCAAGCGGAAGCCCAACGAGGTTGTCGGCCATGGCCTGCCTAAACACTCAAGTCTCTAGTCCAGGTTTATCGCCTATTCAGGTTCCATCCACAGGGAGTCCGGCCGAAGTTTCCACATACGACCCCGAACGATGTGTGCAGGGTTCCCGAGACACCAAACGGGCGCCCGATACACCGTGCCACATGCCTATTGCATAACAGCCCACCCCTCGGGTCAGCGCTGCGCACGGCCTCTAGCATACTACAAACACTAGAAACTACTTGCAACTCCTGGACAGAGGACAAGGGTGATTAAGAAGCCGAGAGGGTCCATTGGTTTCTGGCCCAATGCATGGTAGTAACTATTTCATGGATCGCAAACACAGAACTCAGTTCCCGAGGACGGCTTCAATGAGATAACCCACCATGTACTCCTACATGGCCTCTCACCGCTACCTTTACCAAATCGTGTTCACACACTTAGCTCACACATAGTAGGACATGTTCACAACGTTCCAATTCATCCCCGATGAATCAGACCTGACACAACTCTAAGCATAGCAGGCATGAGAAACAAGCATGAATGAGTAGGCACATCAGGGCTCAAACAACTCCTACTCATGCTAGAGGGTTTCATCTATTTACTGTGGCAACACTACAAAAAAATACACTTCCGTGATGATACGTGTTTGTCACAATAGGTTGCGTTTTTTGTCATGCATGTACATCCATGACAAATTTATGATAGAATCAAGATAGTCATACCTGTGCTGTTGTAGAAGTGTTCCATGACATTACCAAAATTATCATCACAGAAGTGTCCACTTCCATGACGATAAATCGCACGTCACAGAAGTGCTTTCGTCAAGGGTGATCGACACGTGGCATCTACCGTAATGGAACACCGTTAAGCTATCGGGTCGGATTCTAGATCCGATAACCTGTTAACAGCCACGACCAATGCCGATTTTCCACGTGTAAAATTCTCATTGGCTGACGGATCCACGTGTCAGCTCTGCGTTGGCACAGGTGTCACTCATCCAACGGTTGAGATGGGCCTATGATATGTTGACACGTGGACCGGCCCAAAAGTGGCCCACAAAGTTTAAATGGGCCGGCCCAATCGAAGGCCCATAAGATTTAGCGGACCATAATGGGCCGGCCCAGCTAAAGGCCCACAAAATTTAGCGGACCATAATGGGCCAGCCCAGCTAAAGGCCGACAAGATTTTGTGGACCACAATGGGTCGGCCCAGCTAAAGGCCCACAAGATTCTACACACCATAATGGGCCGGCCCAGCTAAAGGCCCAACATTCTCTATCAAATCGGCCCGTCAACGGCCTGGTCTAAACTTGTCATCAATGCGGCCCATGGTCACTTCTGGCCCGTTAACAGTCCGCTAAGTAATTGGGCCGAATTACGGCCCGGTGTTTTTCCGGCCTGTTAAAGGTCCGGCTTCATTTGGGCCCATTTACAGGCCATCAAAACTTTCGGCCCATAAATGACCGTGAAGGATTTGGGTCATATTCGGCCATGTCTGTCATTCGTCCTGTTAGAGGCTGTCTGCATTCTAGGAACGGGGGTCCCCAGACTTGCCTGCCTGCGGCCTGCGGCGTGGCTCAAAGGGGGCCCAGCGCGGCCCATCTTCATCAACACAAGCTCAAGACCCTCGCGAGGGGCCAAGCGTCGCGGGGCGGACGACAAGGAGCTTCCTCAGGCGCGGCCTCACCAGGCTGGCTCGCGAGGAGGCGGAGAGTTCAAGGCGGGGTACCTCGCGAGGTGCCCATGACGCAAGCCATGACGACCAAGGG
>NW_021193404.1:0-2458 GCF_002162155.2 Triticum dicoccoides
AGGAGCGAGATATTACAAACATGGATCTCATGACCCAACATTCAGAGCATACAAGTCAAAGCACATGCGGAAGCTTAACATCTCTGAGTACAGACATCTACAAATGAAAAAGGCTGAGAAGCCTGACTAACTACCAGATCCTGCCGAGGGCACAAGACCGTAGCTGAGGTAACAAGCTAAATGTCGAAGTCCATGCGGAACTACTAGCGAGACTGAAGTCTCTCTGCAAAACATAAATTAAGCAAACATGAGTACAAATGTACCCAGCAAGACTTACATCAGAACTATCTACATATGCATGATTATCAACAAAGGGGATGGTGGGGTTTAATTGTAGCAAACCAGCTTTGACTCGGTGGCTATCCTGAACTACGAATGCGAGTAACTCTTTTGAGGTGGCGCACACGAGTCCACATATTCACCATATCAATACACCACTATGGATCCGCTCCCGTCTCCCTACGAGAACGCCATCCATAGCACTCATGCTTATCTTGCGTATTTTAGAGTATCCACTTTCACTTGTCTATGAACTGTATAGGCAACCCAGAGGTTCTTTACCGTGGACGCGGCTATTTGAATAGATGATGTTAACCCTGCAGGGGTGTACTTCTTCACACACGCTCTCACCACTTATCGCCGTTTACACGACATGTACTCGGCAACCTTCAAGCGGAAGCCCAACGAGGTTGTCGGCCATGGCCTGCCTAAACACTCAAGTCTCTAGTCCAGGTTTATCGCCTATTCAGGTTCCATCCACAGGGAGTCCGGCCGAAGTTTCCACATACGACCCCGAACGATGTGTGCAGGGTTCCCGAGACACCAAACGGGCGCCCGATACACCGTGCCACATGCCTATTGCATAACAGCCCACCCCTCGGGTCAGCGCTGCGCACGGCCTCTAGCATACTACAAACACTAGAAACTACTTGCAACTCCTGGACAGAGGACAAGGGTGATTAAGAAGCCGAGAGGGTCCATTGGTTTCTGGCCCAATGCATGGTAGTAACTATTTCATGGATCGCAAACACAGAACTCAGTTCCCGAGGACGGCTTCAATGAGATAACCCACCATGTACTCCTACATGGCCTCTCACCGCTACCTTTACCAAATCGTGTTCACACACTTAGCTCACACATAGTAGGACATGTTCACAACGTTCCAATTCATCCCCGATGAATCAGACCTGACACAACTCTAAGCATAGCAGGCATGAGAAACAAGCATGAATGAGTAGGCACATCAGGGCTCAAACAACTCCTACTCATGCTAGAGGGTTTCATCTATTTACTGTGGCAACACTACAAAAAAATACACTTCCGTGATGATACGTGTTTGTCACAATAGGTTGCGTTTTTTGTCATGCATGTACATCCATGACAAATTTATGATAGAATCAAGATAGTCATACCTGTGCTGTTGTAGAAGTGTTCCATGACATTACCAAAATTATCATCACAGAAGTGTCCACTTCCATGACGATAAATCGCGCGTCACAGAAGTGCTTTCGTCAAGGGTGATCGACACGTGGCATCTACCGTAATGGAACACCGTTAAGCTATCGGGTCGGATTCTAGATCCGATAACCTGTTAACAGCCACGACCAATGCCGATTTTCCACGTGTAAAATTCTCATTGGCTGACGGATCCACGTGTCAGCTCTGCGTTGGCACAGGTGTCACTCATCCAACGGTTGAGATGGGCCTATGATATGTTGACACGTGGACCGGCCCAAAAGTGGCCCACAAAGTTTAAATGGGCCGGCCCAATCGAAGGCCCATAATATTTAGCGGACCATAATGGGCCGGCCCAGCTAAAGGCCCACAAAATTTAGCGGACCATAATGGGCCAGCCCAGCTAAAGGCCGACAAGATTTTGCGGACCACAATGGGTCGGCCCAGCTAAAGGCCCACAAGATTCTACACACCATAATGGGCCGGCCCAGCTAAAGGCCCAACATTCTCTATCAAATCGGCCCGTCAACGGCCTGGTCTAAACTTGTCATCAATGCGGCCCATGGTCACTTCTGGCCCGTTAACAGTCCGCTAAGTAATTGGGCCGAATTACGGCCCGGTGTTTTTCCGGCCTGTTAAAGGTCCGGCTTCATTTGGGCCCATTTACAGGCCATCAAAACTTTCGGCCCATAAATGACCGTGAAGGATTTGGGTCATATTCGGCCATGTCTGTCATTCGTCCTGTTAGAGGCTGTCTGCATTCTAGGAACGGGGGTCCCCAGACTTGCCTGCCTGCGGCCTGCGGCGTGGCTCAAAGGGGGCCCAGCGCGGCCCATCTTCATCAACACAAGCTCAAGACCCTCGCGAGGGGCCAAGCGTCGCGGGGCGGACGACAAGGAGCTTCCTCAGGCGCGGCCTCACCAGGCTGGCTCGCGAGGAGGCGGAGAGTTCAAGGCGGGGTACCTCGCGAGGTGCCCATGACGCAAGCCATGACGACCAAGGG
>NW_021193405.1:0-1009 GCF_002162155.2 Triticum dicoccoides
CAAAGGGAACAACGTATGTTGTTATGCGGTCTGACCGATAAAGATCTTCGTAGAATATGTAGGAGCCAATATGGGCATCCAGGTCCCGCTATTGGTTATTGACCGGAGACGTGTCTCGGTCATGTCTACATTGTTCTCGAACCCGTAGGGTCCGCACGCTTAAGGTTACGATGACAGTTATATTATGAGTTTATGCATTTTGATGTACCGAAGGTTGTTCGGAGTCCCGGATGTGATCACGGACATGACGAGGAGTCTCGAAATGGTCGAGACGTAAAGATTGATATATTGGAAGCCTATGTTTGGACATCGGAAGTGTTCCGGGTGAAATCGGGATTTTACCGGAATACCGGGAGGGTTACCGGAACCCCCCGGGAGCTATTTGGGCCATAGTGGGCCTTAGTGGAAAAGAGAAGGGGCTGCCCTAGTTGGGCTGCGCGCCCCCCCTTCCCCTAGTCCTATTAGGACTAGGAGAGGTGGCCGGCCCCCTCCTCCTCTTTTCCCCTCCGAGGAATCCTAGTTGGACTAGGATTGGAGGGGGAATCCTACTCCCAGAGGGAGTAGGACCCTCCTGCGCCTCCCCCCCTTGGCCGGCCAGCCTCCCCTCCTCTCCTCCTTTATATACGGAGGCAGGGGCACCTCTAAACACACAAGTTGACACAAGTTGATCCACGTGATCGATTCCTTAGCCGTGTGCGGTGCCCCCTGCCACCATATTCCTCGATAATACTGTAGCGGAGTTTAGGCGAAGCCCTGCTGCTGTAGTTCATCAAGATCGTCACCACGCCGTCGTGCTGACGAAACTCTTCCCCGACACTTTGCTGGATCGGAGTCCGGGGATCGTCATCGAGCTGAACGTGTGCTCGAACTCGGAGGTGCCGTAGTTTCGGTGCTTGATCGGTTGGATCGAGAAGACGTACGACTACTTCCTCTACATCGTGTCATCGCTTCCGCAGTCGGTCTGCGTTGGGTACGTAGACAATACTCTCCCCTCGTTGCTATGCATCAC
>NW_021193406.1:0-1014 GCF_002162155.2 Triticum dicoccoides
CCATTATGGTGGCTTCAAAGTCCTGAAATCATCACTTGTAACTCCGTTCTTGTTCCTCTTGCGCATGCCATCATCTCCATGCTTGTTCTTGCTCCAATGTTCATCCTTCTCCAAGCTAGGCCCTTCATTTGTAAGCAAAACAAATGTATCCAATTTAGGCAGCATCATATTCTCATGAACATTAGAATCATTACCAAGAAACGAAAGTACCTGGTAATTTAGTTGGCGTGCACGAGCTCTAGTAATTGGTCCAGTATGTATAGCAGCAGGGGCTGTGGGTGTAACAATTGTATTGATTTCCTCATCATCCTCCCCTTCTTGAAATGAAGTCGTCCTCGACGGAAGTTCATCTTCCTCACCCAAATAAGGCTTCAAATCTGCAATGTTAAAAGTGGGACTAACCCCAAAATCTGCAGGCAGCTCAAGTTTATATGCATTATCATTTATTTTCTCTAACACCTTAAAGGGACCATCAGCACGTGGCATTAGCTTTGATTTGCGCAAATCAGGAAATCTATCCTTACGCAAATGTAACCAAACAAGATCTCCAGGTGCAAACACAACATGTTTTCTACCCTTATCTCCACCAAGTTTATATTTAGCATTCATGCGCTCAATGTTTTCCTTAGTTAACTCATGCATTTTTAAAATCAATTCAGCACGTTGTTTAGCATCAAAATTAACCTTCTCCGAAGATGGAAGAGGCAACAAATCAATAGGTGCACGAGGTAGGAAACCATACACAACTTCAAAAGGGCACATCTTAGTAGTAGAATGCAATGAACGATTATAAGCAAATTCAATATGAGGCAAGCATTCCTCCCACATTTTCTTATTATTCTTCAAAACAGCCCTAAGCATAGTAGACAACGTTCTATTGACTACTTCAGTTTGCCCATCAGTTTGGGGGTGACAAGTAGTACTAAAAAGCAGTTTAGTCCCCAACTTAGCCCATAAACATCTCCAAAAGTGGCTAAGAAATTTAGTATCACGATCTGAAACAATAGTATTTGG
>NW_021193407.1:0-2172 GCF_002162155.2 Triticum dicoccoides
TGACGCCTTTGTCTGGTCGTTGAACACAAACGAAGTACGCGAAGTTGCAGCTATGGCGAACTTTTAATCTAAACAAAACCCAAAGTCTAAACGATGCCCTAAGGGCTGTATATATGGAGGAAGAGGGGGGAATTTCGTGGCCCTTGGTGGAGGGGTCCGAAATCAACCCTATCTCTTGTTTCCCCACACATACGGACTCTAAAAATAGCCTATACTTATGTATTTCGAAATTACATGGGCCTGGCCCAATAATAAGGTGACGCAACACCTAAAATAGCCTCGGGATGAAATTTATGAAGTGGCATCTTGTATATTTCGTCCAAGGCTTCATGCACCCATTATGGTGGCTTCAAAGTCCTGAAATCATCACTTGTAACTCCGTTCTTGTTCCCCTTGCGCATGCCATCATCTCCATGCTTGTTCTTGCTCCAATGTTCATCCTTCTCCAAGCTGGGCCCTTCATTTGTAAGCAAAACAAATGTATCCAATTTAGTGATAGAGGCAAAGGTGTCCCGTCTTTCGATGAGATGGTGGTTTTCGCTTTGGTGGAAGTCGACTTTGACGATCCGACTACGAACGTGCGAGGATGTCGCGCCTTAGCAATCGCTAAACCAACTCCGAGAGGTTATTGACCACGCCGGAGCACGATCAACCTGACCACGAGGGTCTGTTTCCTGCGAGCAAACGAAGAACAAGCAAGAAACTAAGATTGCAATCTGGATATTGCGAATATAAGATGAAAGCTTTATTGATCAAGGTGGGGTTCTGTGACGCCTTTGTCTGGTCGTTGAACACAAACGAAGTATGCGAAGTTGCAGCTATGGCGAACTTTTAATCTAAACAAAACCCAAAGTCTAAACGATGCCCTAAGGGCTGTATACATGGAGGAAGAGGGGGGAATTTCGTGGCCCTTGGTGGAGGAGTCCAAAATCAACCCTATCTCTTGTTTCCCCACACATACGGACTCTAAAAATAGCCTATACTTATGTATTTCGAAATTACATGGGCCTGGCCCAATAATAAGGTGACGCAGCACCTAAAATAGCCTCGGGATGAAATTTATGAAGTGGCATCTTGTATATTTCGTCCAAGGCTTCATGCACCCATTATGGTGGCTTCAAAGTCCTGAAATCATCACTTGTAACTCCGTTCTTGTTCCCCTTGCGCATGCCATCATCTCCATGCTTGTTCTTGCTCCAATGTTCATCCTTCTCCAAGCTGGGCCCTTCATTTGTAAGCAAAACAAATGTATCCAATTTAGTGATAGAGGCAAAGGTGTCCCGTCTTTCGATGAGATGGTGTTTTTCGCTTTGGTGGAAGTCGACTTTGACGATCCGACTACGAACGTGCGAGGACGTCGCACCTTAGCAATCGCTAAACCAACTCCGAGAGGTTATTGACCACGCCGGAGCACGATCAACCTGACCACGAGGGTCTGTTTCCTGCGAGCAAACGAAGAACAAGCAAGAAACTAAGATTGCAATCTGGATATTGCGAATATAAGATGAAAGCTTTATTGATCAAGGTGGGGTTCTGTGACGCCTTTGTCTGGTCGTTGAACACAAACGAAGTACGCGAAGTTGCAGCTATGGCGAACTTTTAATCTAAACAAAACCCAAAGTCTAAACGATGCCCTAAGGGCTGTATACATGGAGGAAGAGGGGGGAATTTCGTGGCCCTTGGTGGAGGAGTCCGAAATCAACCCTATCTCTTGTTTCCCCACACATACGGACTCTAAAAATAGCCTATACTTATGTATTTCGAAATTACATGGGCCTGGCCCAATAATAAGGTGACACAGCACCTAAAATAGCCTCGGGACGAAATTTATGAAGTGGCATCTTGTATATTTCGTCCAAGGCTTCATGCACCCATTATGGTGGCTTCAAAGTCCTGAAATCATCACTTGTAATTCCGTTCTTGTTCCCCTTGCGCATGCCATCATCTCCATGCTTGTTCTTGCTCCAATGTTCATCCTTCTCCAAGCTAGGCCCTTCATTTGTAAGCAAAACAAATGTATCCAATTTAGGCAGCATCATATTCTCATGAACATTAGAATCATTACCAAGAAACGAAAGTACCTGGTAATTTAGTTGGCGTGCACGAGCTCTAGTAATTGGTCCAGTATGTATAGCAGCAGGGGCTGTGGGTGTAACAATTGTATTGATGTCC
>NW_021193408.1:0-1421 GCF_002162155.2 Triticum dicoccoides
TTTCCTACTCGTTTCACCAAGATCATCTAGGAGTTCATCTAGCAACGAGTCATTGGATGCATCTACGTACCTTGTAGATCGCGAGCGGAAGCGTTCAAAGAACGGGGATGATGTAGTCGAACACGACGTGATTCGAATCACCGGAGATTCTAGCACCGAACGGACGGCACCTCCGCGTTCAACACACGTACGGAACAGCCACGTCTCCTCCTTCTTGATCCAGCAAGGGAGGGAGGAGAGGTTGAGGGAGATGGCACCAGCAGCAGCACGACGGCGTGGTGTTGATGGAGCTGCAGTACTCCGGCAGAGCTTCGCTAAGCACTATGGAGGTGGAGGAGGTGTTGGGGAGGGAGAAGGAGGCAACCAAAGGCCAAGGACTCAAGGTATGAAGTCCCTCCTCTCCCCCACTATATATAGGGGTGCCAAGGGGGGGTGGCTGGCCCTAGGAGATCCAATCTCCTAGGGGGTGCGGCGGCCTAGGGGGGTTTCCCTCCCCCCCAAGGCACCTAGGAGGTGCCTTCCACTAGTAGGACTCCTCCCCCTTGGAAACCCTAGGCGCATGGGCCTTGTGGGGCTGGTGCCCTTGGCCCATTAGGCCAAGGCGCACCCCCTTACAGCCCATGTGGCCCCCCGGGACAGGTGGACCCACCCGGTGGACCCCCGGGACCCCTCCGGTGGTCCCGGTACAATACCGATAACCCCGAAACTTGTCCCGATGCCCGAAACAGGACTTCCCATATATAAATCTTTACCTCCGGACCATTCCGGAACTCCTCGTGACGTCCGGGATCTCATCCGGGACTCCGAACAACATTCGGGTTACTGCATATACATATCCCTACAACCCTAGCATAACCGAACCTTAAGTGTGTAGACCCTACGGGTTCGGGAGACAAGCAGACATGACCGAGACGACTCTCCGGTCAATAACCAACAGCGGGATCTGGATACCCATGTTGGCTCCCACATGCTCCACGATGGTCTCATCGGATGAACCACGATGTCGAGGATTCTATCAACCCCGTACGCTATTCCCTTTGTCTATCGATATGTTACTTGCCCGAGATTCGATCGTCGGTATCCCAATACCTCGTTCAATCTCGTTACCGGCAAGTCACTTTACTCGTACCGTAATGCATGATCCCGTGACCAGACACTTGGTCACTCTGAGCTCATTATGATGATGCATTACCGAGTGGGCCCAGTGATACCTCTCCGTCATACGGAGTGACAAATCCCAGTCTTGATCCATGTCACCCAACAGACACTTTCGGAGATACCCGTAGTCTACCTTTATAGTCACCCAGTTACGTTGTGACGTTTGGCATACCCAAAGCACTCCTACGGTATCCGGGAGTTACACGATCTCATGGTCTAAGGAAAAGATACTTTGACATTGCAAAACTCTAGCAAACGAACTA
>NW_021193409.1:0-1318 GCF_002162155.2 Triticum dicoccoides
TTGTCGTTTCTTAAAAGTTTGGGGCTGCGACGCTTATATGAAAAAGTTTCAGGTTGATAAGCTCGAACCCAAAGCGGATAAAATGCATCTTCATAGGAAACCCAAAACAGTTGGGTATACCTCCTAATTCAGATCCGAAAGCAATATGGATTGTTTCTAGAATCGGGTCCTTTCTCGAGGAAAAGTTTCTCTCGAAAGAATTGAGTGGGAGGATGGTGGAGACTTGATGAGGTTATTGAACCGTCTCTTCAACTAGTGTGTGACAGGGCACAGGGAGTTGTTCCTGTGGCACCTACACCAATTGAAGTGGAAGCTTATGATATTGATCATGAAACTTCGGATCAAGTCACTCCCAAACCTCGTAGGATGACAAGGATGCGTACTACTTCAGAGTGGTATGTAATCCTGTCTTGAAGGTCATGTTGCTAGACAACAATGAACCTACGAGCTATGGAGAAGCGATTGTGGGCCCGGATTCCGATAAATGGCTTGAGGCCATAAAATCCGAGAGAGGATCCATGTATGAAAACAAAGTGTAGACTTTGGCAGAACGGCTCGATGGTCGTAAGGCTAATGAGTACAGATGGATTTCAAAAGGAAGACGGACAATGATGGTAAATGTCACCATTAAGAAAGCTCGACTTGTCGTTAAGATGTTTTCCGACAAGTTCAAGGAGTTGACTACGATGAGATTTTCTCACTCGTAGCGATGCTGAGAGTCTGTTGGAATTATATTAGCGATTACTGCATTATTTATGAAATCTTGCAGATAGGATGTCAAAACATTGTTTCCTCGACGATTTTAATGAGGAAAGGTTGTATGTGATACAACCGGAAGGTTTTGTCAATCCTGAAAGATGCTAATAAGTATGCAAAGCTCCAGCAATCCTTCTAAGGACTGGAGTGAGCATCTCGGAGTTGGAATGTGTGCTTTGATGATGATCAAAAATTTTGGGTTTGTACAAAGTTTATGAGAAACTTGTATTTCCAAAGAAGTGAGTGGGAGCACTATAGAATTTCTGATGAGTATATGTTGTTGACATATTGTTGATCAGAAATGACGTAGAATTTCTGGAAAGCATATAGGGTTATTTTGAAAGTGTTTTTCAATGGAAAGCCTGGATTAAGCTACTTGAACATTGAGCATCAAGATCTATAAGGATAGATCAAAATGCTTAATAATACTTTCAAATGAGCACATACCTTGACATGATCTTGAAGGTGTTCAAGATGGACCAGTCAAAGAAGGAGTTCTTGCCTGAGTTGTAAGGTACGAAGTTAAGACTTAAAGCTCGACCACGGCAGAATAGAGAGAAAG
>NW_021193410.1:0-1269 GCF_002162155.2 Triticum dicoccoides
AGATCAAGCGTTTCGTGGTCCACTTCACGGATAGGATCCGAGAAGCAACGCCTGAGTTGGGAAACGTGGAAGACATCGTGGACTCTGGAGAGATGCGGAGGTAGTTCCAACTGGTAGGCAACTTCTCCTCGTTTGGCAAGAATGCGAAAAGGTCCAATGTAACGAGGAGCCAATTTGCCTTTGATACCGAAACGATGGGTTCCCTTCAGAGGGGTGACCCGAAGATAAGCCTTCTCGTCAACCTCGAAAGTCATAGCCTTATGTTTTCGGTCATATTGACTCTTTTGACGAGATTGAGCTGTTTTCAACTTTTCACGAACGATACGAACTTGTTCCTCTGCTTCCTGAATCATATCCGGGCCAAAGAATTGTCTTTCCCCGGTCTCTGACCAGTTAAGGGGTGTTCGACACCGTCGTCCATAGAGAACTTCAAAAGGGGCTTTACCCAAGCTAGATTGATAGCTGTTGTTATAAGCGAATTCGGCAAATGGAAGGCACTTCTCCCAGTCCATTCCGAATGAGATAACAGAGGCTCGAAGCATGTCTTCTAGAATTTGGTTGACGCGTTCCACTTGACCACTCGACTGAGGGTGGAAAGCAGTGCTAAAGGAGAGACGAGTTCCCATAGCATTTTGGAAACTTTCCCAAAATCGAGAGGTGAAAATACTTCCTCGATCCGAGTTAATTTCCAAAGGAACACCATGAAGAGACACTATTCGGGAGATGTATAAGTCTGCCAGTTGACTAGCGGTTATATTCTCACGAACAGGTAAGAAATGGGCTACTTTGGAAAGACGATCGACCACGACAAAAATAGCATTATTCCCTCTCTTGGTCCTGGGAAAACCGGTAATGAAATCCATACCAATTTTATCCCATTTCCATTCAGGAATAGATAGGGGTTGAAGGGTGCCAGCAGGCCGTTGATGCTCTGCTTTTACACGACGACAGACGTCGCAATTAGCAATATACTGAGCAATTTCTCTCTTCATCCTAGTCCACCAGAACCTCTGGCGTAGGTCCTGATACATCTTAGTACTACCGGGATGAATAGTGAGAGGAGATTCATGAGCCTCCTTAAGGATCAACTGCCGTAGATGCTGGTTCTTGGGAACCACTAGACGGTTCTCAAAGTACACAACACCATGATCATTTGTGGAGAAACAACTAGCACCTCCGCTAGCAATGTTCTCCTTGATCTTAGCTATTCCCTTATCTCGCTTCTGGGCAGCAATGATTTGATCCGTAAGAGTAGGTTTCGCCACCAAG
>NW_021193411.1:0-1015 GCF_002162155.2 Triticum dicoccoides
GTCTAAACGATGCCCTAAGGGCTGTATATATGGAGGAAGAGGGGGGAATTTCGTGGCCCTTGGTGGAGGGGTCCGAAATCAACCCTATCTCTTGTTTCCCCACACATACGGACTCTAAAAATAGCCTATACTTATGTATTTCGAAATTACATGGGCCTGGCCCAATAATAAGGTGACGCAGCACCTAAAATAGCCTCGGGACGAAATTTATGAAGTGGCATCTTGTATATTTCGTCCAAGGCTTCATGCACCCATTATGGTGGCTTCAAAGTCCTGAAATCATCACTTGTAACTCCGTTCTTGTTCCCCTTGCGCATGCCATCATCTCCATGCTTGTTCTTGCTCCAATGTTCATCCTTCTCCAAGCTAGGCCCTTCATTTGTAAGCAAAACAAATGTATCCAATTTAGGCAGCATCATATTCTCTTGAACATTAGAATCATTACCAAGAAGTACCTGGTAATTTAGTTGGTGTGCACGAGCTCTAGTAATTGGTCCAGTATGTATAGCAGCAGGGGCTGTGGGTGTAACAATTGTATTGATGTCCTCATCACTACCTTGTTGCATTCCTCTTTAGAAGAAAGTGAAGATGATTTTATGGATAGATTTTGGGCAGGATTAAACCGTGATATTCAAGAGATACTAATTCATGAAGAGTGTTATCCTATGGACCATTTGTTTCATCTTGCTTGCAAAGCTGAACAGGAAATAAAACGACGTGTTGGCCACGAGGAGAACAAGCGCACGGTGCACATTCCAAGAGTTGATATGATTGTTCCTTCAACTACTAGGCATACTATGACAACCACATCCGTTGTTGTCAGGACTACATCACCTCCACCATGTGACACATCGCCCCCGAGAGTGGCTACATCATCTGAGTTGATCATAAGAGGTAATGACAAAGGTACTGATCTTCCATCTCTACATGAGAATGATGAATGCCTTGTCAATTTGAATGCACCATCTGATGAGCTACCCACTACTTTGATCACACCACCTATTTTAGAGGACTA
>NW_021193412.1:0-772 GCF_002162155.2 Triticum dicoccoides
CAAGAACTAAAATTACAAAACATTGTAACAGACCCATGTTCATCACCGCCCGAGAGCAAATCCGACAACGTGCTAGATTCTGAATCAAAACAAGCATTTAGATTCTAAAAAACATGTCCACATTACACTTACATCACAAACAACATGAATGATCAGAAAAACTCGCGGTAGAAGGTACGGTTGTGAATATATATATATATATATATATATATATATATATATATATATATATATATATATATATATATATGTGTGTGTGTGTGTGTGTGTGTGTGTGTGTGTGTGTGTGTGTGTTGGAATCAGTTTGCTTACATCAAAGAAATTTACAGATGTATGTGTTGCTGGTAAACGGTACCGACTTGTTACTTTAATACGTTTCCAAGAACTTGTTAGTTTTACTAGTTCATGTGTAATTAAATATGTTGCCAAAACTTGTTAGTTTTTAGTAGTTTGATGTTAGTTTCTTATGGCTCTTGCAACACTTTATTTATGATTGCTAACATTCAAGTTTGCAGGATCCAACTGAAACTCCGTTCGCACAACATGTATGTTTTTAGAAACTTCCTTGTTTACCTAGTTTTCTATTGTAACTTGTTGTTGTAATCATCTTACCAACTTCAAGTTTTCAGGATCCAATTGGAAGTCCAATTGCATAGCAGGTATAATTTCAAAAATATATTTGTGTAACAGGTTTGCTGCTGTAACTTGTTGCTCTAATCAAGTTACTAACTACTCAACTTTTTAGGATCCAAGAGAAACGCCAATGCCACAA
>NW_021193413.1:0-2964 GCF_002162155.2 Triticum dicoccoides
CTATGTAACATAAAAATTATATCTTTTGAAAATAGAACATCTGAAGTTTATATTGGTATATTTTTTGTAATATATGACTTGTATTAAGTTGGTCAAATTGACGATCTAGGGAAACGCGCACGCTCTATAAACTGAGAGAGAGAGTAGTAGATCTGTTGAAATAAATGAATGCAACCCGAGCGAGTGGCATGGAAAAATTAATTAGGCTTAGTTTAGCAGAGTATTTTCAAAACCGTAGTAATCTAAAACATTAGGGTTAGTTTGGGTGAACGGTATATTTAAAACCATGATAATGTACGATATTTCAGTCTGTGAAAACTAGTAGGCTTTAGGCTGGTCACAATGGGGAGGAACTTAGGAGTAACATCACACACTCCAATACAACTTTGCTTATGTGGCACATATTTAATGAAGAGAGAGGTGCTTGTGGTAACTAGCTAAGTTACCGAAACATCACACACTCCAAGAAACAATGAGTCTATAACCTAATAAATACATCGTTGCATGACACTACATAGATGTTCCTACCCACTATGGAGGTAGTAACATAGTCTAGGGAAGTGTGTAAGTTACTAGCTTATGTTCTTGCCCATTGTGACCAGCCTTAGAAAAAAGAAACTCTTTCTAAGATTTATCTAGGAGATGGATAATGGCAAGTGAGAGACCGAGAGTGCATGTGTATTGTAGTTGCATTTTACAAGCCTGCATTTTTGTACTGATATATTATTCATCAAGTGCCATAATTTTAGTGGCCCACCAAAATATTGATTTCATTCATATGTCCCATCAAGTTCATAAGAGAACCAGTAACGCCAGGATGTGCACCACGCAATAGCAAAGGGAGCACATGAAGTAGCCTTATTTGTGATTAACAAAAACCGAACTTAGATATAAAAACGATCTATTTCACATGTGGCAAATATAGCTAGCTGCCATGGCATACTAGTCGGTCATGCATGTGGTTTGACTAGAGTTTCTTCGGATTGGTAGATTTTCGTTTTTCTTGCTGCCTTGATCAATAGGCGCGGACTTGACGGCCGTGGTAGCCGAGGCAGCACCGCAGCAGGAGGAAGAGGAGGAGGAGGAGGAGGAGGAAGAGGAGGACTAGTAGGGGCGGCAGCAGGAGGGGGAGGAGGAGCGACGTGTTTGTCAATGTGGATGTTGAGGGGGACAATGTCGTCAGACAGATACGCTTTCGGCACCGACAGGGAGGTAAACTCGTCCGGCCATGGCGTGCCAGCAGGCAGGGAGCTGCTTTTCATGACCGGCAACTCGAACGTCACCCTCGCGCCACTGCCGCTGTGCTCCACAGCGAGCTTGTACGAGAACTGCGGCGCGCCCGGTGCGTCGCCGTCCGCCCTGACGCACACCAGCGACACCGCGGCGTCCTTGTCGCGCTCGGCCAAGATCACGAGGAACACGCTCCGATGCCGGTTGGCCATGTCGTCCTGGTCGACGAGGACCTGCCAGCGCCGTGCCAGTGGCAGGCTGAGCCTCCCCGTCTGGCCGTGGCGCATGAGGATGACCTGGCGGGAGTGGTTCGTGGAGATGTGCTCGAGGAGCATTTCCCGGGAGCCGGTGAAGTCGCAGCCACCGCCGCCCCAGGGCCCGTCGCGCTCAGGGCAGCAGCAGGGCGCGTGCTGGCACGCGCGGCGGTGGTCCACGGAGTCGTGGTAGACGACGAGCCCCGCCTCGCAGCCGAACTTGACGTAGTCGCACGGCAGCTTGACGGCGCCGGCGTAGGCGTCTGCCAGGCGGCAGGGGGCGGCGACGCGGCCGCAGTCCTCGCCGTGCGCGCCGCGGCAGGACGAGCACATCAGATGACCGTCGTCGCACTGCGAATTATTATAATATAAGGATCAAGACCAGTAGTCGTTTCCATGGCAAGGAGCAATAATCACCATGACTATAATCAATCTGCAAACAACCTACTCGAAGATTCAAGAAGTAATATACAGTACTGAGAAGATAGGCGGTTTGAGGGGGAGGTGGCAGGCATGGCACTCCAAGAGCTCCGGCGCCCTGCACTTTTCGAAGATGAGGAAGGGAGGCACGTCGAGGGCGGTCTGTCGCTGCATCTGCGGCTGCGGCTTGGCTTCCACGGGCACCACGGCCAGAGCTCCGTCTCCTCCGCCGCCACCGTCGCCGCTGCTGCCATGACCCATTTTCTCCTCTGACTTAACTTGCTTCAGGGTCAAAGATCGCACGCATAAAAGATGCTTGAGACGGGCTTCTGGGCTCCCCTTGATAGGATTTCTCACGCTGATAATGAGCTTCTGTTGATTCCCCCTTTTGAGGAGGAAATTTTTGATACTATTCGGACGGCTAATTCTAATGCGGCTTCAAGCCCTGATGGTTTCTCCATTCCGTTCTTTCGACAATTCTGGCCCCAACTAAAAGGTCTAATTTCTGCTGTCATCCAAGGGTATTGGCTGGGATCGGTTGACATTTCTAGACATAACTATGCGGTTCTCTCCCTCATCCCTAAGGTCAAGGGTGCGGATATGATTTCTCAATTTAGGCCGATTGCTTTAATCAACAACTTCGCAAAGATGCCTGCAAAGGGCATGGCCACTAGGCTATCTCCCATTGCACATCGGACCATTAGCCCTTTCCAATCTGCTTTCATCAAAGGGAGGTTCATTTTGGACGGGGTACTTTGTTTACATGAGATAGTTCATGACTTACGGGTGCGAGGGACCAAGGCTGTGGTTCTCAAACTTGACTTTGAAAAGGCCTACGACTCGGTTAGCTGGAAATTCCTTCGGCAAGTTCTTTTGGCTAAGGGCTTTGAGGGGCCTGTTATGCAGCGCCTGATGCAATTGGTTTCTGGGGGCACACGGCTGTGGCTGTCAATGGCCAAATTAGCCAGTTTTTTGCTAATGGCAGGGGCCTCAGGCAAGGGGATCCAGCGTCCCCTTTACTCTTCAACTTTGTGGCTGATGCTCTATCTCGCATTCTCTC
>NW_021193414.1:0-1179 GCF_002162155.2 Triticum dicoccoides
TAGTCAACGGGTCTGAACCTTTCAGATCCGTGTGTGCTTTACAAATCTCTATGTCATCTCCTAGATGCAGCTACCACGTTCTATTTGGAGCTATTCCAAATAACTGTTCTACTTGGAGCTATTCTAAATTGTTGCTCCATTATACGTATCCGGTATCTCTACTCAGAGCTATCCGGATAGGTGTTAAGCTTGCATCGACGTAACCCTTTACGACGAACTCTTTTACCACCTCCATAATTGAGAAAATTCCTTAGTCCACTAGTTACTAAGGATAACTTTGACCGCTGTCCTGTGATCCATTCTTGGATCACTCTTGTACCCCTTGACTGACTCATGGTAAAGCACACTTCAGGTGCGGTACACAGCATAGCATACTGTAGAGCCTATGTCTTAAGCATAGGGGACGACCTTCGTTCCTTTCTCTCTATTCTGCCATGGTCAAGCTTTAAGTCTTAACTTCATATCTTACAACTCAGGCAAGAACTCCTTCTTTGACTGATCCATCTTGAACACCTTCAAGATCACGTCAAGGCATGTGCTCATTTGAAAGTACTATTAAGCGTTTTGATCTATCCTTATAGATCTTGATGCTCAATGTTCAAGTAGCTTAATCCAGGTTTTCCATTGAAAACACTTTCCAAATAACCCTATATGCTTTCCAGAAATTCTACGTCATTTCTGATCATTAATATGTCAACAACATATACTCATTAGAAATTCTATAGTGCTCCCACTCACTTCTTTGGAAATACAAGTTTCTCATAAACTTTGTATACACCCAAAATCTTTGATCATCATCAAAGCATACATTCAAACTCCGAGATGCTCACTCCAGTCCTCAGAAGGATTGCTGGAGCTTTGCATACTTATTAGCATATTTCAGGATAGACAAAACCTTCCGGTTGTATCACATACAACCTTTCCTCAAGAATCGTCGAGGAAACAATGTTTTGACATCCTATCTGCAAGATTTCATAAATAATGCAGTAATTGCTAATATAATTCCAACAGACTCTTAGCATCGCTACGAGTGAGAAAGTCTCATCGTAGTCAACTCCTTGAACTTGTCGAAAAACATCTTAACGACAAGTCGAGCTTTCTCAATGGTGACACTTACCATCATTGTCTGTCTTCCTTTCAAAATCCATATGTACCTAACAGCCTTACGACCATCAAGTA
>NW_021193415.1:0-2485 GCF_002162155.2 Triticum dicoccoides
AGTCTGCTCGCAAGCCTCCCGTTGACTCACACGCTTGCTGGGACGGCACCTACCGATGATAAGCGGGGACTCGTGGCGGCACGTAAACGCCCACGGTTTCAATAGTGAAAGCGTTCGCCTTAACGTGACAGGTCTTTGTTCCAAAATACCTTGGCTCTTCATTTGTGCAACTTGTCATAAGCAGCTTGTCTCCAATTGAAGAAAAAACTTACGAAGTAATATTTGTGCCATATCACATGACCATGCTCAGTTTCAAGAATTTATGCTCACTTTTGGATTTTCTGAAATTTAAGACCCAGGATTCGAAACAATATCATAACCTGCATCATGCAATAAATTTTCAAGCCGTACATCTGTCCTGTTGTATTTCTTAAGAAAGGATTTGGTCAAACATTTTGCTTAAACCTCCTTTCCGGTTTATAGGGCTCAATTCAAAAATCTCACCAACCAAGGTAGATGGTGAGTGGTGGAACAATTGTTGTAGTTTGCAAAATCACTCAATTAATGCGCTGGTTTTTCTCAAAAATTGTGTTTATGAATGCATTAATTGCAATGCATGCATGCATAAAGTACATGCATTGGTCAATTTTCTCTTAATACTTGCATGTAATGATTTCTTGCACGTTGAAATCCGAACATGTGATGGGGAACAACCAAATTGAGACTTATAAAATGGGAAAACTAAAATTTTGAGATAAGCCCTATAAACCGGAAAGGAGGGAGTAAAAGGATAATCCCTCCGTACTAGTGCATTGCCTGATATATTAACTCAAGTACTAGGCACGAACAAACGGGCTCAATTCTGTGCTCATCCTGGTGTAGTAGTAGTAGTACTAGGCAATGCAGTTGACGGGTGACATTGACGAGCGGCGACCGAGGGAATTGAACCGTGCTCGGCACGGTAGGTAACGTTGTCTAGTTACTAAAGCATCCCTCCGTTGTTCATCGGTAGTCATTATGGACCAGGGACATGAGGGAATTTCGTAGGGCTAGAATTCTGGCCACCAAATATTTCGACTTGAAACCTGAGGCTCGACTGGTTGGGGTTGCCTAATGTGCATACCACGCACGCCACCGAAGGACACGAGCCCATTTTTTTTAGGATCAACATGAGCCAAGGTCTGGATGGTACGCCGTTGGGTCCTACCATTTGAGAATACGAAAGGAACCTTTTAAATTGCCAAACGAGTCTATGTGTATTACAATACCCGAATTTTCCTTGCAAATACTAATCTCAATGTGGTAATTGATTTATGACGAGTCGTTGAATTAGAGTGAATTTGTGATATAGTGATCTCAACGTGGATTTCACATTTCATGGTATCCCTAGTAATTTTTCCAATGCAAATTCAAATTTAAAAGATGAACAATATGGAGGTGAGAACACTTTGTATGTATCAAGCATATGACCACACACACACACACCCAGAGAGACACACACGCACGAACATAACAACAATCCAATAAGTATAGTGCATCTATTTTTCCAACCCATGCATGTATGACACGAGTTCAAAAATACTCCTTCTATTCCTAAATATTAGTCTTTTAGAGAGTTCAACAAGTGACTACATACGGAGCAAAATGAGTGAATCTAGACTCTAAAATATGTCTATATACATCCGTATGTGCCAGTCCATTTGAAGCCTCTAAAAAGACTAATATTTAGGAATGAAGGGAGTAAAATGTAAGACATCCATGGTCCTCAGTTCAATATTTAAAATGAACATGAAACTGAAACATGAATATTAAGTCTAGTACTACAGTACATGCAAATGTTGTGTTTAGGCAGAGCTATGATTGTCGGGGGTCAACCCCTCAACCTTAGATAAAATTGTGGAGCTCTGTTTAGGGTTGTTTAGATTATATTTGTCCCCACCCTCCCAACCACCGATTGGTTGTGCACCCCCACCCCTCCTCCCCGAGAGAATATCATGTGCCCCCATACCTTACATGCTATATGCCGATACGAGTTGCTTGGAGCATGTAGATCTGAGATATAGCAGCTCACATGATGTGTCTTAATTTTTTTGCAGGAAACCTTGATGAGTTTGAGAATTGCACACAATTTGTACAAAAACTACCTAGATGCCCTTTGATCCCATATCCAAGGACCTCGAAGCTCGTATCACCATAGCATCTAAGATGAAGGAGGACATCATATTCTCCTGTATGTAAGAATATCATGTGCCACCACACCTTAGATGCTTTGGTGATACAAGCTCTTCGGAGGCGTTGGATTTGTGACCCAACACCTCCTCGGTGGTTCGAATGGTTTTTTGCATAAAAGCCCCAAAAGAGTTCGGCCACTGCTTACAAGCACAAAGAGTGCTCAGATGCCATTGGATCTCAGATCAAACGACCTCCAAGCTCGTATCACCGTAGCATCCAAGCTACGATAGCACCTTATGTTTTCTTGCACGGGAGAGTATGAGGTGCTCCCGCACCATAGATTCTATGGTGATACGAGTTCACTGAGATCTAA
>NW_021193416.1:0-1782 GCF_002162155.2 Triticum dicoccoides
TTCAAAAAAGTTCGAAAAGAAAAATTAAATTGAAAAAGAAAAAGAGAAAAGTGAAAAAGAAAACTAAAAACAAAAAAATTCGGAAATTCATTAACGTTATTTTCGTAATATCTAGAAAAGAAGCGAATACTTTTTAAAATTTCTGAACAAAATTTGAAAGCAGGAACGTTTTCAAAAAATAAGGAACATTTTTTGAAATTTCCAAACAAATTTGAAATGCGAACATTTTTTGAACGTAGGAACAATATTTGAAAACAGGAACATTTTCCAAATTTTGAACTTTTTTTAGAATCTTGAATATTTCTGGAAAAAGAAAAATTAGATTGAAAAAAAGAAAACGGAAAAATAAAAAGAAAAAGAAAAACATGACCACAAAGAAATAGAAAAAAAGAAAAGAAAAGAAAAAACCATAGAAAGAAACAAAAAACCGGTTCAGGAAACCTTCTGGAAGGTTCCCAAAACCGGATGGGGTAGTGCCAACGCGATCTACTTAGATGGGCCGGCCCAGTCGTGTGGGTCGGCCGCTCGCCTGTGCGTTGCCCCGGCACGGGCAACTTGCCGCAGCGAGCGGCAAATAGGAAATTCCCTGTTGCCGTACGTGCGTGCGTTTCTGGCAAAGCAGTTCATCAAGGCTTTGGGCCTTCTTCTATTTCATTGGGCAGCGCCCCGGGCCTGCAAAAAAATTCTATATAACTATAGGCTAGTAATTTTTCCACGCCCCGGGCCAGGGCCCTGGGTGCCCGGGGCCCAGCTCCGCCCCTGGGTGCTGGGCTAAGAAAACCCAGATATTTCTTTTCGTAGAACCCTCAGTGGACCTCGTTTGGCAGCATGGGATGATTTGCTAACCCGATTGGAAGCCATTCAACTGTCGGCTGAACCGGATATCTTTAAATGGAAACTGCATTAGAGTGGGAAGTTTTCGGTCAAATCCATGTACGATGCATTGGTTCATAACAAGGTTCCAATTAACAATAGAAAATTGTGGAAGCTGAAGATTCATCTAAAAATGAAAATTTTCCTTTGATTTCTCAATAAAGGAGTTATCTTAACTAGGGACAATTTGGCACGACGAAACCGGCAAGGTTGCAAAAAATGTGTTTTCTGCCACCATGCTGAGTCCATTAAGCACTTATTTTTTGGTTGCAAGTTTGCGCGATCTATGCATGCATGACGTATGCATGCATGATTTGCTCACCCAAGAGAAGTAATCTACAGCGTGACGCCGGCCGCCGCGCTGCGCCATCGTCTTGTGTCACAATGAAGCCACCTTTAATTAACATCCAATATAGTACTCTCGCAACCACGACCTTGACATATATGCATGTGTGCTAGTAGTGAGACGTCTCATTCGCACGCGAAAATGTAGGCGCGAGTGCGACTGAACAATAAAATATACATGTTCAGTTTTGCTAAGTCTTAGTTGACTAAGACTTTGTTACGTCACGGTCCATGCTATCTTCCTTTAATTTTATATGAAGATTCATACAAAATAAATTATTTTCGGTTTTTTCTTACATACTATGTCACTTGAGTGAGACTTTGTCGACTGAGATCTTAGCCACACCCATACATATTTGAATCACTTGAGTGAGACTTGGTCGACTGAGACCTTAGCCACCCCCATACATATTTGAATGGCTAGCTAGCTAGTTGTATACTATGCATGCATGCATGTGTATTCATTAAACCTTGACAGTGAGCCGAGAATGGCGGCGACGATGCTGCAGTAAGCGACCTCATGGCGTGCGAACACTGAACCCGTGGCGGCCGGCCGGTGAAGCC
>NW_021193417.1:0-857 GCF_002162155.2 Triticum dicoccoides
GCCAAACGAGGAGAAGTTGCCTACCAGTTGGAACTACCTCCGCATCTCTCCAGAGTCCATGATGTCTTCCACGTTTCTCAACTCAGGCGTTGCTTCTCGGATCCTATCCGTGAAGTGGACCACGAAACGCTTGATCTCCAGGATAATCTTACATATCGAGAGTACCCCATTCGTATCCTCGATCAGGCCGAGCGTACCACTCGACGCCAGAACATCAAGTTCCTCAAAGTACAATGGTCGCACCATTCTGAGGATGAAGCAACTTGGGAAAGGGAGGATCGTCTTCGACTCGAGTACCCCGCCTTCTTTCCGGAGGAACCCAAATCTCGGGACGAGATTCTTTTGAGTGGGGGTGAGTTGTCACACCCTAGCTAGTCATGCATTAGAGTGTTGCATCATGTTTACTCTTTCATCAGAAACTTGAAACGGGGATCTGTGAAACCCTCAGAATCATTTTGAAAATGATCCAAATAAAAATTTCTCCAAAAGGGTCCAAGAAAATGCTCATGTTGCTCTCTGAAAATATTGGACAGAGATAAACATCAAACCAATATTTTTAGTGGCTCATGGACATTTATTTTGGGCATTTGGAATTAATGCATAAATATTTGCTTTGGAAATATATTTCTATATATATTAATATATGTCCAAATATTATGCCAATTATAAAGGAGCTCTGGAATAATATATCTAGCCCCTGCAAAAATTGGCATAAGTTAAATAAATGATTTAATATATTATTTAAATCAAAACAAATGTCAGAAATTAGAAAACAGAAAAAAAATAAAAGGGAGAAGCTTACCTGGGCTCCTCCCTGTGCAGCCCAGCCAGCTGGCCGGCCCAGCCAGCAGGCGGCC
>NW_021193418.1:0-1204 GCF_002162155.2 Triticum dicoccoides
GTTTCTGTTTTTATTTAATATATCTGCAACTTTGTTGAATTTAATAAAATACCTAGGCAACTTCAAAAATCACCAAACTATTCCTAGCCCATAGTTGGATTATTTCCAACATGAAACATTTTAGTTTGGAGATATTTGAGCATTTAAATATTTTATATAATTTTAAATGCCCAAATTCAAATATTTATGATTTAATTCAAAAACCCTAGGATGGCCTAGGAAAATGTGCACCACTTTTGGCAGAGGTTCTGAACCAAGACAAAAATGATGGGCATTTTAGAAGGGCATTTCAGGTTCATTGAAAATTATTTTAGTAACCCTAGTTGGTTTCAGAGGGGACTGGGGGTTCTGTCATCCCCATTTTCAAGTTTCTGATGAAAGAGTAAACATGATGCAACACTCTAATGCATGACTAGCTAGGGTGTGACAACTCACCCCCACTCAAAAGAATCTCGTCCCGAGATTTGGGTTCCTCCGGAAAGAAGGCGGGGTACTCGAGTCGAAGACGATCCTCCCTTTCCCAAGTTGCTTCATCCTCAGAATGGTGCGACCATTGAACCTTGAGAAACTTGATATTATGACGTCGAGTGGTACGCTCGGCCCGATCGAGGATACAAATGGGGTACTCTCGGTATGTAAGATTATCTTGGAGATCAAGCGTTTCGTAGTCTACTCCACGGATAGGATCCGAGAAGCAACGCCTGAGTTGAGAAACGTGGAAGGCATCGTGGACTCTGGAGAGATGCGGAGGTAGTTCCAGCTGGTAGGCAACTTCTCCTCGTTTGGCGAGAATGCGAAAAGGTCCAATGTAACGAGGAGCCAATTTGCCTTTGATACCGAAACGATGGGTTCCCTTCAGAGGGGTGACCCGAAGATAAGCCTTCTCGTCAACCTCGAAAGTCATAGCCTTATGCTTTCGGTCATATTGACTCTTTTGACGGGATTGGGCTGTTTTCAACTTTTCACGAACGATACGAACTTGTTCTTCTGCTTCCTGAATCATGTCCGGGCCAAAGAATTGTCTTTCCCCGGTCTCTGACCAGTTAAGGGGTGTTCGACACCGTCGTCCATAGAGAACTTCAAAAGGGGCTTTACCCAAGCTAGACTGATAGCTGTTGTTATAAGCGAATTCGGCAAATGGAAGGCACTTCTCCCAGTCCATCCCGAATGAGATAACAGAGGCTCGAAGCATGTCTTCTAGAAT
>NW_021193419.1:0-1034 GCF_002162155.2 Triticum dicoccoides
GACCCCCTCTTCCTCCCCACCGATCCACAGCCCTCCGGAAGCCCTGCATCGCCGCCATCGCCGTCGTCTTCTACCTCGGACCCGCCGGCCATCTTCGTCAAATTCGCCGGCTCCGGACCGTCCCCGACCTCGCCGAGCGTCCCCTCGTCATCGCCGTGAGTCACTGACCCTCTCCCCTAACTCAGCATGCTCCCCTCCGTGCCGTAGCGCCGTTCCCCACGAGCACCGAAGCCACCGTCCGCCATGGCCGCGTAGCTCTCCTGACCCGAGCCCCTCTGCTCGAACCCGTGGCACCAGCGCGCTTCTGGTGGCCCGCGGATGCCGTCTGGACCATCAGTTTCTCTCCTAGCGCGCCGCAGCCCAACCCCGCACATGGCCGAACTCCGGCCACCGCCTCGGGCTCCACTCCGGCGAACCCCGGCCACCCCCGCACCTCCCGTTGGTCCCCCTAGATGCGCATGGGCGCGGGCTACCTCCTGGTGCCCTTGGCGCGTCGATCCGATGCCCCTAGCGCAAGTCCGGCGTCCCCCGCCGTGCTCTGTGGTCGTCGCCGGCTACACTCCGGCGAGAGCTGATGTGGCCGGTCATTAGGGCCTAACCACCCCCCCGCTAACCCAGGCCTTGGCCACTGACATATGGGCCCACGCCCTTAACTAACCACGGTTAACCCCCTGTTTAGTTTAAGTTAACCACAGTGGCCCCACGCGTCGGAGTTGACCTAGCTGACGTGGCCGTTGACCGGTCCCACCTGTCAGTGGGTTAAACAACCATGTGTCACTGACGTGTGGCCCCCACACGTCAGGTTTGACCAGCAGCAGCGTCTGTTGACCTGCTGACGTCACGGTGATGCACTGCTGACGCAGTAAATGTTTTCTGGAATTTAAATAATTCTTAAATGATTTATTAATTCCAGAAAATGCCTAAAACTTCAATAAATCATAGAAAATTAACCGTAACTCCAAATTAAATAAATTATATATGAAAAATTATCAGAAAAATTCAAGGAATCCATCTGTACCATTTTCATGCATGTT
>NW_021193420.1:0-2655 GCF_002162155.2 Triticum dicoccoides
TCGTGCTGCCAAAACAAGTCAGCAAATTAGATTTGCGAATTTCTCTACGGTGGTATGTGGAACTTATCTTGCCGGGTCGGACACTATACTCGTATTCAAATTCTTCTGTGACGTATTCGGAGGAGGAACCCGCCTTGCAATGCCGAAGACAATACTGCGCGCCGGACTCATCGTCATTGAAGCCTAGTTCAGGGGCTACTAAGGGAGTCCTGGATTAGGGGGTCTCCGGACAGCCGGATTATATCCTTTGGCCGGACTGTTAGACTATGAAGATACAAGATTGAAGACTTCGTCTCGTGTCCGGATAGGACTCTACTTGGCGTGGAAGGCAAGCTAGGCAATACGGATATGGATATCTCCTCCTTTGTAACCAACCTTGTGTAACCCTAACCCTCTCCGGTGTCTATATAAACCGGAGGGTTTTAGTCCATAGGACAACATACAATCATACCATAGGCTAGCTTCTAGGGTTTAGCCTCTCTGATCTCGTGGTAGATCTACTCTTGTACTACCCATATCATCAATATTAATCAAGCAAGACGTAGGGTTTTACCTCCATCAAGAGGGCCCAAACGTAGGTAAAACATTGTGTCCCCTGCCTCCTATTACCATCTGGCCTAGATGCACAGTTCGGGACCCCCTACCCGAGATCCGCCGGTTTTGACACCGACAGGCATCTTATAGGCATAGAAATTATCATAGCAAGCAAAAACTAGCATATGCAAGGAAGAGGAAAGAAACAATAGCAATCTCAACATAACGGGAGGTAATGTAGTAACATGAAAATTTCTACAACCATATTTTCCTCTCTCATAATAATTACATGTAGGACCATAAGCAAATTCAACAATATAGCTATCACAAAACATATTCTTAACACGATCCACATGTATGCAAAGTTGAAACTTTTCCAAAATAGTGGTATTAACATTAACTAAAGTCATGACCTCTCCAAACCCACTTTTATCAGGAAATTCATAAGATTGAACATTCTCCAAATATGTGGGATCTCAAGTTGACACTCTTCCAAACCCACTTTCAATAATATTTCAAACACTATTATCAATCTCATATTCATCATGGAGCTTAAATAAATTTTCAAGATCAAAAGAAGAATCACCCCAATCATGATCATCGCAACAAATAGTAGTCATAGCAAAACTAGCATCCCCGAACTTAGGGTTTTGCATATTATTAGCACAATTGAAATCAATAGAATTTATTATAAAATCATTGCAATCATGCTTTTCATTCAAGGATCTATCGTGAATCACTTCATAAGTTTCTTCTTTCAACACTTTATCACAATTTTCAAATTCACGAATTTCAAGCAAAACCTTATAAAGATAATCTAGTGCACAAAACTCACTAGCAATTGGTTCATCATAATTGGATCTTTTAAAAAGATTAGCAAGAGGATGAGGATCCATAACAATAGATTTTTAGCAAGTGAATATGCAAGGAAATAGAAGGCACATGGTAACACGAGCAAACAGAAAGACGAACGGAAAAGCGCGAATAAAACTGCAAAGGTGAAGTGGGGGAGAGGAAAACGAGAGGCAAATGGCAAATAATGTAATGCGAGGGAGAAGAGTTTGTGATGGGTACTTGGTATGTCTTGACTTGAGCGTAGATCTCCCCGGCCGCCAGAAGTTCACCAGGGGGGCCACACCCTGCCCACTAGGGTGGGGGGAGCGCCCTACCCCCTGGGCGCGCCCCCTACCTCGTGGGCCCCCTGGTGGCCCTCCGATGGCCACCTTATGCTATATGGAGTCTTTGATGAGAAAAAAATCATAAGCCATCTCCTCGGACGAAACTCCGCCGCCACGAGGCGGAACCTTGGCGGATCCAATCTAGGGCTCTGGCGGAGCTGTTCTGCCGGGGAAACTTCCCTCCGGGAGGGGGATATCATCGCCATCGTCATCACCAACGCTCCTCTCATCAGGAGAGGGCAATCTCCATGAACATCTTCACCAGCACCATCTCCTCTCAAAACCCTAGTTCATCTCTTGTATCCAATTCTTGTCTCCAAGTCCGGGATTGGTACTAGTAGGTTGCTAGTAGTGTTAATTACTCCTTGTAGTTGATGCTAGTTGGTTTATTTGGTGGAAGATCATATGTTCAGATCCTATATGCATATTAATACCCCTCTGATTATGAACATGATTATGCTTTGTGAGTAGTTACGTTTGTTCCTGAGGACATGGGAGAAGTCTTGCTATTAGTAGTCATGTGAAATTGGTATTCGTTCGATATTTTGATGAGATGTATGTTGTCTCTCCTCTAGTGGTGTTATGTGAACGTCGACTACATAACACTTCACCATTATTTGGGCCTAGAGGAAGGCATTGGGAAGTAATAAGTAGATGATGGGTTGCTAGAGTGACAGAAGCTTAAACCCTAGTTTATGCGTTGCTTTGTAAGGGGCTGATTTGGATCCATATGTTTCATGCTATGGTTAGGTTTACCTTAATACTTTTGTTGTAGTTGCGGATGCTTGCAATAGAGGTTAATCATAAGTGGGATGCTTGTCCAAGTAAGGACAGTACCCAAGCACCGGTCCACCCACATACCAAATTATCAAAGTACCGAGCGCGAATCATATGAACGTGATGAAAACTAGCTTGACGATATTCTCATGTGTCCTCGGGAGCG
>NW_021193421.1:0-2964 GCF_002162155.2 Triticum dicoccoides
CTATGTAACATAAAAATTATATCTTTTGAAAATAGAACATCTGAAGTTTATATTGGTATATTTTTTGTAATATATGACTTGTATTAAGTTGGTCAAATTGACGATCTAGGGAAACGCGCACGCTCTATAAACTGAGAGAGAGAGTAGTAGATCTGTTGAAATAAATGAATGCAACCCGAGCGAGTGGCATGGAAAAATTAATTAGGCTTAGTTTAGCAGAGTATTTTCAAAACCGTAGTAATCTAAAACATTAGGGTTAGTTTGGGTGAACGGTATATTTAAAACCATGATAATGTACGATATTTCAGTCTGTGAAAACTAGTAGGCTTTAGGCTGGTCACAATGGGGAGGAACTTAGGAGTAACATCACACACTCCAATACAACTTTGCTTATGTGGCACATATTTAATGAAGAGAGAGGTGCTTGTGGTAACTAGCTAAGTTACCGAAACATCACACACTCCAAGAAACAATGAGTCTATAACCTAATAAATACATCGTTGCATGACACTACATAGATGTTCCTACCCACTATGGAGGTAGTAACATAGTCTAGGGAAGTGTGTAAGTTACTAGCTTATGTTCTTGCCCATTGTGACCAGCCTTAGAAAAAAGAAACTCTTTCTAAGATTTATCTAGGAGATGGATAATGGCAAGTGAGAGACCGAGAGTGCATGTGTATTGTAGTTGCATTTTACAAGCCTGCATTTTTGTACTGATATATTATTCATCAAGTGCCATAATTTTAGTGGCCCACCAAAATATTGATTTCATTCATATGTCCCATCAAGTTCATAAGAGAACCAGTAACGCCAGGATGTGCACCACGCAATAGCAAAGGGAGCACATGAAGTAGCCTTATTTGTGATTAACAAAAACCGAACTTAGATATAAAAACGATCTATTTCACATGTGGCAAATATAGCTAGCTGCCATGGCATACTAGTCGGTCATGCATGTGGTTTGACTAGAGTTTCTTCGGATTGGTAGATTTTCGTTTTTCTTGCTGCCTTGATCAATAGGCGCGGACTTGACGGCCGTGGTAGCCGAGGCAGCACCGCAGCAGGAGGAAGAGGAGGAGGAGGAGGAGGAGGAAGAGGAGGACTAGTAGGGGCGGCAGCAGGAGGGGGAGGAGGAGCGACGTGTTTGTCAATGTGGATGTTGAGGGGGACAATGTCGTCAGACAGATACGCTTTCGGCACCGACAGGGAGGTAAACTCGTCCGGCCATGGCGTGCCAGCAGGCAGGGAGCTGCTTTTCATGACCGGCAACTCGAACGTCACCCTCGCGCCACTGCCGCTGTGCTCCACAGCGAGCTTGTACGAGAACTGCGGCGCGCCCGGTGCGTCGCCGTCCGCCCTGACGCACACCAGCGACACCGCGGCGTCCTTGTCGCGCTCGGCCAAGATCACGAGGAACACGCTCCGATGCCGGTTGGCCATGTCGTCCTGGTCGACGAGGACCTGCCAGCGCCGTGCCAGTGGCAGGCTGAGCCTCCCCGTCTGGCCGTGGCGCATGAGGATGACCTGGCGGGAGTGGTTCGTGGAGATGTGCTCGAGGAGCATTTCCCGGGAGCCGGTGAAGTCGCAGCCACCGCCGCCCCAGGGCCCGTCGCGCTCAGGGCAGCAGCAGGGCGCGTGCTGGCACGCGCGGCGGTGGTCCACGGAGTCGTGGTAGACGACGAGCCCCGCCTCGCAGCCGAACTTGACGTAGTCGCACGGCAGCTTGACGGCGCCGGCGTAGGCGTCTGCCAGGCGGCAGGGGGCGGCGACGCGGCCGCAGTCCTCGCCGTGCGCGCCGCGGCAGGACGAGCACATCAGATGACCGTCGTCGCACTGCGAATTATTATAATATAAGGATCAAGACCAGTAGTCGTTTCCATGGCAAGGAGCAATAATCACCATGACTATAATCAATCTGCAAACAACCTACTCGAAGATTCAAGAAGTAATATACAGTACCGAGAAGATAGGCGGTTTGAGGGGGAGGTGGCAGGCATGGCACTCCAAGAGCTCCGGCGCCCTGCACTTTTCGAAGATGAGGAAGGGAGGCACGTCGAGGGCGGTCTGTCGCTGCATCTGCGGCTGCGGCTTGGCTTCCACGGGCACCACGGCCAGAGCTCCGTCTCCTCCGCCGCCACCGTCGCCGCTGCTGCCATGACCCATTTTCTCCTCTGACTTAACTTGCTTCAGGGTCAAAGATCGCACGCATAAAAGATGCTTGAGACGGGCTTCTGGGCTCCCCTTGATAGGATTTCTCACGCTGATAATAAGCTTCTGTTGATTCCCCCTTTTGAGGAGGAAATTTTTGATACTATTCGGACGGCTAATTCTAATGCGGCTTCAAGCCCTGATGGTTTCTCCATTCCGTTCTTTCGACAATTCTGGCCCCAACTAAAAGGTCTAATTTCTGCTGTCATCCAAGGGTATTGGCTGGGATCGGTTGACATTTCTAGACATAACTATGCGGTTCTCTCCCTCATCCCTAAGGTCAAGGGTGCGGATATGATTTCTCAATTTAGGCCGATTGCTTTAATCAACAACTTCGCAAAGATGCCTGCAAAGGGCATGGCCACTAGGCTATCTCCCATTGCACATCGGACCATTAGCCCTTTCCAATCTGCTTTCATCAAAGGGAGGTTCATTTTGGACGGGGTACTTTGTTTACATGAGATAGTTCATGACTTACGGGTGCGAGGGACCAAGGCTGTGGTTCTCAAACTTGACTTTGAAAAGGCCTACGACTCGGTTAGCTGGAAATTCCTTCGGCAAGTTCTTTTGGCTAAGGGCTTTGAGGGGCCTGTTATGCAGCGCCTGATGCAATTGGTTTCTGGGGGCACACGGCTGTGGCTGTCAATGGCCAAATTAGCCAGTTTTTTGCTAATGGCAGGGGCCTCAGGCAAGGGGATCCAGCGTCCCCTTTACTCTTCAACTTTGTGGCTGATGCTCTATCTCGCATTCTCTC
>NW_021193422.1:0-992 GCF_002162155.2 Triticum dicoccoides
AGGCCCACTCAATTTTTCAGAAAAGTATGCAACAGGTTTGCCATCTTGTAATAACACACCTCCTAATCCAATTCCACTAGCATCACATTCAAGCTCAAAAGTCTTATTAAAATCAGGAAGTTGGAGTAAAGGAGCATGTGTCAACTTATCTTTCAATACCGTGAAGGCTTCTTCCTGTGCGGTACCCCAAACAAAAGGCACATCCTTCTTTGTAAGCTCGTTGAGAGGTGCAGCAATGGTGCTGAAATCTCTCACAAAACGCCTATAGAATCCAGCGAGGCCAAGAAAACTCCTCACTTGTGTGACCGTTTTGGGCTGCGGCCAACTCTCAATAGCTTCAATCTTGGCTTTGTCAACTTCAATTCCCTGTGGAGTAACAACATAGCCAAGAAAAGATACTCGGTCGGTGCAAAAGGTGCACTTCCCAAGGTTACCAAACAAACGTGCATCACATAGAGCAATAAAAACAGCACGTGAATGTTCCAAATGTTCTTCCAAAGATCTGCTATAAATCAGTATGTCATCAAAGTAAACTACCACAAATCGTCCAATGAAAGCACGTAAAACTTCGTTCATTAGTCTCATGAAAGTACTAGGTGCATTAGTTAACCCAAAAGGCATGACTAACCACTCATATAATCCAAACTTAGTTTTAAATGCTGTTTTCCATTCATCTCCCAATTTCATACGAATTTGATGGTATCCACTACGCAAATCAACTTTGGAGAATATTGTAGAGCCACTCAATTCATCAAGCATATCATCTAGCCTAGGAATAGGATGACGATAACGAATAGTAATATTATTAATGCCTCTACAATCAACACACATACGTGATGTACCATCCTTTTTTGGCACTAGAATAATAGGAACAGCACAAGGACTAAGGGATTCGCGTATATAACCTTTGTCGAGAAGCTCTTGTACTTGGCGCATAATCTCCTTCGTCTCCTCTGGATTGGTACGGTATGGTGCACGGTTTGGCAGTGAAG
>NW_021193423.1:0-1085 GCF_002162155.2 Triticum dicoccoides
GAAGGGACAGACACAGGAACGAAGAAGGACACATGCCGGCCAGCCTAAGTGTTCCAGAGCAGTAGCAAGCTACCATGGCTCAGCGGTAACACTAGGAGACATTTCCCGGTAAGAGAGGCTACTAAAGATAAACAACTAGATAGTCAGATCCCACACATACCAAGCATTTCAATCATACACACAATATGCTCGATATGTGCAAATACAACGAAGCATCACAACATGACTCTACGACACAAGTACTTTATTTAAGGCTCAGGGAGCCATACATAACATACACAAAGGTACGGGTCTCACGACCCAACATTCAAGTCATACAGTCATACAAACCAGCAGCGGAAGTAACTTGTCTGAGTACAGACAACTAGTAAAGTAAAAGAGGCTTGGAAAGCCTAGCTATACTACATGGTCCTTCACAAGCTCAGGGTCACCACCTGGGCCTTTAGCCTACTCATTGATGTCAACGTCTACATAGAACCCATCAGAAGGGGTTGCAGCGTCTTCTGTAAAATGTAAATTATAGCAACATGAGTACAAAGGTACTCAGCAAGACTTACATCAGACCCTACATACATGCATATTATCAAGAAGGGTTGGTGGAGTTATTGCAGCAAGCCAGCTTTGACTCTTGGCTAGACTATCCTACGATACTTCAACTTGAAATGGTTTTGCACACACGAGTCCACTACTCACCAATTCAATACACTACCGAGGACCCACCTCCGTCTTCCTACGGAAGAGCCATCCTCGGCACTCACACTTATCTTGAGAATTTTAGCAGTTTCCATTTACTTGTCTATGAACTGTATAGGCAACCAAGTAGTCCTTTACCGCGGACGCGGCTATTCGAATAGATCATGATAACCCTGCAGGGGTGTACTTCTTCATACATGTTTCCACCACTTAGCGTCTGCACACGACATGTGCTCGGCAGACTTCAAGCGAAAGCCGACGTGGGTGTAGACCACGACCTACCTAAACACTTAAGCCTCTAGTCCAGGTTTATCGCCTATCCAGGTTCCATCCGCAGGGAGTCCGGCCGAGGTTTCCCATACGGCCCCGAACGATGTGAACAGGGTTCCCGA
>NW_021193424.1:0-1035 GCF_002162155.2 Triticum dicoccoides
TGGAAATCCCTCTGGGTCTCCAAAACATTGAGTAATAGTGCACGAAACGGACACGATTCGGCCAAATATGTGAGTGTTGATGACCGACACGTAAACGCACCCTGGGGTTCGTCAATCATGGAAATGACTCTGAGACCCCAAAATAGAGTAGTAGTCCAAGAAACGGGCCAGAATCGGCCCAAACTGTGATTGTTGATGACCGACACGTAAGCGCACCTTGGAATTCGACAACCATGGAAATCGCTTTGGGACCCCAAAACGGTGAGTAATAGTCCATGAAACGGGCCAGAATCGGCCAAAACTGCGAGTGTTGATGACCAACACGTAAGCACACCTTGGAGTTCAACAACTATGGAAATCACTTCGGGACCCCAAAACCGTGAGTAATAGTCCACGAAACATGTCAGAATTGGCCAAAACTGTGAGTGTTGACGACAGGCACATAAATGCACCCCGGCGTTCATCAATCGTGGAAATCCCTCTGGGTCTCCAAAACATTGAGTAATAGTGCACGAAACGGACACGATTCGGCAAAATATGTGAGTGTTGATGACCGACACGTAAACGCACCAAGGGTTCGTCAATCATCGAAATGACTCCAAGACCCCAAAATAGAGTAATAGTCCTAGAAACGGGCCAGAATCGGCCCAAACTGTGATTGTTGATGACCGACACGTAAGCGCACCTTGGAATTCGACAACCATGGAAATCGCTTTGGGACCCCAAAACGGTGAGTAATAGTCCATGAAACGGGCCAGAATCGGCCAAAACTGCGAGTGTTGATGACCAACACGTAAGCACACCTTGGAGTTCAACAACTATGGAAATCACTTCGGGACCCCAAAACCGTGAGTAATAGTCCACGAAACATGTCAGAATTGGCCAAAACTGTGAGTGTTGACGACAGACACATAAATGCACCCCGGGGTTCATCAATCGTGGAAATCCCTCTGGGTCTCCAAAACATTGAGTAATAGTGCACGAAACGGACACGATTCGGCCAAATATGTGAGTGTTGATGACCGACACGTAAAC